>NW_011490636.1:53006-56642 GCF_000754665.1 Bison bison bison | reverse complement strand
GACACAGTAATATGAGAACTGTCTGTGAGCCAAGAAGAAAGGTCCTAAGAATGCAGTTGGCCAGCACCTTAATCTTGGACATGTAGCCTCCTGGCTATGACAGACTAACAGAAGAGTGTTGTAGTTCTTGATGCTGTGTGAAGAAATATAGGGTTCTTGTTACTATTATTTTTTATTTTGTGATGTTTGAAATCTTTTTGTAATCAGCAGTTTACAGATTGCTCGTTCTCCTGTCATATGATCACCGCCCACCCCTTCCCGCCTCCCCTACTGCTAAGCTGCTTGGTCATCTGTCAGGGAATGTTTAACAGGAGGATTCCTATGTGCTGTTTCTCATAAATCCTCTGTTCCTTATCAGTTTCTGTTGCCAGAAACCAGTGGAATGGCACGCTGCTCCCAGGACTGAGGTCATAGTATGAGACAGGCTTGAATCTCCTTCAGTAAACATTCTCCTTATGACAAAACTGCTTAGTTTCGATCTTCTTTCTTGAGATATGGATTATCTCCTGGCCTTGTGAGCATTATTAATCTCTTGTTCTCTTGGTAAGGGTTACTGTACATTTGGTTTTCCGATCTTTACCATTATCGAAAGAAATTTCTTGTACAACAGCCTATATATACTCACAGAAAGATCATTAAAGCACCTTTCCTCCATCAGAGCTTGGGTCCCGTGTCTTTTTCTCTCTTTCTCTCCCTCCCTCTGGCTCTCTCTTTCACTTTCTCATCGTCGACTCCAGACCACCAGGTTCCAGTCCATTAAAGGACCCAATAGTCATCCAGTTGGGACTTTGATGAGCCAGGTCAGGGCCTGGAGGTAGAGGAATGAGGATACTTTTAGAAAGAATGAACTGGGCATCCTCTCCCCAGTTTCCTTAGTGCCATCTGCAGGTGAGGGCAGGGCCTGGGTAGGGAGGGAGTGAAGGCGTGGAGCTGCAGGGATATTTGGAAGGGAAGAGGAATTTCCAACCCACTAACCAAGATGAGGGCAGCTTGCTCAGGACCCAGGAGGGAAGGAAGAGGCACTGGGAAAAGAAAGGTGCCAACCAGAGGCCAGACCCACCTGAGTCTTCTGGTTAACCTTGCTGGAGGTCACATCCTTCCTGCTGGAATTCCTGCTCTGGACATGGAAGGGATAGAGCTGACTTCACTGCTAATGAGTCATGGGGAGAGGGACAGCCTCCCCCAGGGGCCCTTTGATTCCACTCTAACTGTGGGCATCATCCCAGACTGGACAGTAAAATGGCAGGTCATCCAAAGATTTAAAATAATCCCTAATTTATCTAAGTGTCCTGGCATGTATTGTACCCAGAGTTCCTTTATGAGAGGTGATTCATCACCCTATCTCGGGTTTCTGCTGAGGAATCGAAACCTTCCCAGTTGGTAACTTCTGTCTTATGACTACCTGATCTCATCCCACAGAACCCAGGTGGCAAAAACTTTACTGGGCAAGGCCCTAAGATCCTCCATCTCACAGCAGCTGTGTGCCAACTGGTCTGTCACTCCCTGTTCTGAGTCCATCATCACCAGACACGGCCAGGGGGTCATGGCCCCCTCATGACCAGATGTGGCCTCCAAGTCCTTGGCAACATGTACTTCTCAGACACTTGTCCACTAATTGGTATTGAGCTTCGGTCTGGAACAAGTGTTCTGGAGCAAGTCCAATCTCCCTCATCCAAGTGATCAGGAAACTGAAACCTGGAGTGTATGACTCACCCAAAGGCTGCAGGTAAGTTAGTGAAGCACGGGGACCCAGGGCCTCTGGTTCTCAGGCTGGGAGAGCTCTGAGAAGGGAAAGAGCAGAGAAAGCTCAACTGTATCCACTGCTGGACAGCTCTCAGAGGTCTGCAGGTGCCAAAGCAGAAGTCTTTTCCCCTTGCCCCTCAAATCCAGCACAGCTTTTATCAGCAGACCAACTGTCTTATAGCAGCAGGAAAGCAACAAGGAGCTGGGTCTGCTGGGTTCCAGGTACAGTATGGGCAGCCCCAGCTGGAGTGGCCCCAGGAGGCACATCCAGGTGTTGCTGGACTCAAGGTCAGTTCATCAGCCCCATATCTCCTCCTCCTGGTTCACACAACACAGACCCTTGGGAGACTGGGTAACATGGACCTTCTTTCACAGTGAGGAGCATTTTTCCTGCTCAGCTCTCTGGCAACTTAAGATGCAGTGTCTTACTCTTTTTCAGGAAACCCCTGGCTGAGGGGGGTTGGTAGGGCTAAGACAAGTCTGGATGCAAAGGATGTGTTCCCTCCTGGATGCTCAAAAAAGAGCTTGTAGCTTTGAAGTCCTTGAGAGGAGATGCAACTAGTCATGTTCTTTGAGGACTTTGCTTTATGGATCTTGTTGGGGGAAAAGGACGGACAAACAGGGCAAGGCTGGGCATTCCTGTGTCCAAAGTATTTGTGAACGGACTTCCAGCCACCAGACTACAGGGTCAGGTGCTGATGCTGGTCTCAGGCCACCTTTGGAGAAGGAGTAGAGGAAAGAGATTTTGTCCAGAGAGCAGAGTGGTCAGAGGGCCACGGGATCACACAGGGCAAGATGAGACAAGAGCGATTACTTGTTTCTTTGCTCTATCTGTTCCCTGGAGTTTCTACCCCTGAGGACAAGCATACAGAGATGGTCAGTTACTGGTGGTGCCCCTGCACCTGATGCCCCTGGTAATAACTATCTTGCCTACATGGCCCCAAGACCCAGAGCCAACTTAGCCCTGTGTCTGCTCCAGGGTTTCTCTTCTGGGGAGGATGAGATGGCTCATTGTTGGTATCTCACTAGTGAAGTACGTGGTGAGGTCAGGGTGGGTGACGTGTGGCTGAGTTCCAAGTGTGGAAGGAAGATTGGAGGTGGAAAAGTAGCCATTTATTAACCTTGGTTACCTTGGGCCTTTGAAGTGGCTATTTCCCCTTCTGTACTGTTCTTCTCCCAACTCTTTTTTTTTTAAATTTTATTTTATTTTTAAACTTTACAATATTGTATTAGTTTTGCCAAATATTGAAATGAATCCGCCACAGGTATACCTGTGTTCCCCATCCTGAACCCTCCTCCCTCCTCCCTCCCCATACCCTCCCTCTGGGTCGTCCCAGTGCACCAGCCCCAAGCATCCAGTATCGTGCATCGAACCTGGACTGGCGACTCGTTTCATACATGATATTATACATGTTTCAATGCCATTCTCCCAAATCTTCCCACCCTCTCCCTCTCCCACAGAGTCCATAAGACTGATCTATATATACATCAGTGTCTCTTTTGCTGTCTCGTACACAGGGTTATTGTTACCATCTTTCTAAATTCCATATATATGCGTTAGTATACTGTATTGGTGTTTTACTTTCTGGCTTACTTCACTCTGTATAATAGGCTCCAGTTTCATTCACCTCATTAGAACTGATTCAAATGTATTCTTTTTAATGGCTGAGTAATACTCCATTGTGTATATGTACCACAGCTTTCTTATCCATTCATCTGCTGATGGACATCTAGGTTGCTTCCATGTCCTGGCTATTATAAACCGTGCTGCGATGAACATTGGGGTACATGTGTCTCTTTCCCTTCTGGTTTCCTCAGTGTGTATGCCCAGCAGTGGGATTGCTGGATCATAAGGCAGTTCTATTTCCAGTTTTTTAAGGAATCTCCACAGTG
>NW_011490636.1:50536-52368 GCF_000754665.1 Bison bison bison | reverse complement strand
AGAAGCTTTTAAGTTTAATTAGGTCCCATTTGTTTATTTTTGCTTTTATTTCCAATATTCTGGGAGGTGGGTCATAGAGGATCCTGCTGTGATGTATATCGGAGAGTGTTTTGCCTATGTTCTCCTCTAGGAGTTTTATAGTTTCTGGTCTTATGTTGAGATCTTTAATCCATTTTGAGTTTATTTTTGTGTATGGTGTTAGAAAGTGTTCTAGTTTTATTCTTTTACAAGTGGTTGACCAGATTTCCCAGCACCACTTGTTAAAGAGATTGTCTTTAATCCATTGTATATTCTTGCTTCCTTTGTCAAAGATAAGGTGTCCATATGTGCGTGGATTTATCTCTGGGCTTTCTATTTTGTTCCATTGATCAATATTTCTGTCTTTGTGCCAGTACCATACTGTCTTGATAACTGTGGCTTTGTAATAGAGCCTGAAGTCAGGTAGGTTGATTCCTCCAGTTCCATTCTTCTTTCTCAAGATAGCTTTGGCTATTTGAGGTTTTTTGTATTTCCATACAAATTGTGAAATTATTTGTTCTAGCTCTGTGAAGAATACCGTTGGTAGCTCGATAGGGATTGCATTGAATTTCTCCCAACTCTTTACATGGCTGGTTCCGTCTCAATATTCAACATCATCTCAAATGTCTTTCTCCTCAGGGAAACCTTCCCTTGCCACTCCAATGTCCTAAGCACAGAGCCTGATTCATTCAAGGAGACCTTAGACACTGATTGCATTTCCCTACATGCTTTTCAGGAGCACCTTGAGAGTTTGAGATTGTCCCCAATTTACAGATGAGGAAACTGAAATGAGATGGCTGGATGGCATCACTGACTCAATGGACGTGAGTCTGAGTGAACTCCGGGAGTTGGTGATGGACAGGGAGGCCTGGTGTGCTGCGATTCATGGGGTCACAAAGAGTCGGACATGATTGAACAACTGAATGAAATGAAATGAAAGCATCTCCTCTCACACGCTAGTAAAGTAATGCTTAAAATTCTCCAAGCCAGGCTTTAGCAATACGCGAACTGTGAAATTCCAGATGTTCAAGCTGGTTTTAGAAAAGGCAGAGGAACCAGAGATCAAATTGCCAACATCCACTGGATCATCAAAAAAGCAAGACAGTTCCAGAAAAACATCTATTTCTTCTTTATTGACTATGCCAAAGCCTTTGACTGTGTGGATCACAATAAACTGTGGAAAATTCTGAAAGAGATGGGAATACCAGACCACCTGACCTGCCTCTTGAGAAACCTATATGCAGGTCAGGAGGCAACAGTTAGAACTGGACATGGAACAACAGACTGGTTCCAAATAGGAAAAGGAGTACGTCAAGGCTGTATATTGCCACCCTGCTTATTTAACTTATATGCAGGGTACATCATGAGAAACGCTGGGCTGGAAGAAGCACAAGCTGGAATCAGGATTGCCGGGAGAAATATCAATAACCTCAGATATGCAGATGACACCACCCTTATGGCAGAAAATGAAGACGAGCTAAAAAGCCTCTTGATGAAAGTCAAAGTGGAGAGTGAAAAAGTTGGCTTAAAGCTCAACATTCAGAAAACGAAGATCATGGCATCTGGTCCCATCACTTCATGGGAAATAGATGGGGAAACAGTGGAAACAGTGTCAGACTTTATTTTTTAGGGCTCCAAAATCACTGCAAATGGTGACTGCAGCCATGAAATTAAAAGACGCTTACTCCTTGGAAGGAAAGTTATGACCAACCTAGATAGCATATTCAAAAGCAGAGACATTACTTTGTCAATAAAGGTCCGTCTAGTCAAGGCTATGGTTTTTCCAGTGGTCATGTATGGATGTGAGAGTTGGA
>NW_011490636.1:22370-50436 GCF_000754665.1 Bison bison bison | reverse complement strand
ACTTCATGCGAAGAGTTGACTCATTGGAAAAGACTCTGATGCTGGGAGGGATTGGGGACAGGAGGAAAAAGGGACGACAGAGGATGAGATGGCTGGATGGCATCACCGACTTGATGGACGTGGGTTTCAGTGAACTCCGGGAGTTGGTGATGGACAGGGAGGCCTGGTGTGCTGCGATTCATGGGGTTGCAAAGAGTTGGACACGACTGAGTGACTGAACTGAACTGAACTGAAGCATCTCCCCGGAGGCCACAGGGCCTGTGAGTCATAGATCCAAGATTTGAACCCAGGTTTGTCTGACTGCTAATTCCAGCTGTTCCTAGTCCTGGGCTTGGGGAACCAGCCAGTGATGCAGAGAAGACAAGAGGGTAGGGGATAGAGAGGGAAACTGAGGAAGGATCTCATCTTTTAGGATATTCATTCTTTCAGTGAACACTTCTTCAAAGTGCTCAAAGCCTAACACGGAAAATGTTCCCTGCATAGATGGAGCCTGGAGTGCAGGAACACCATTCAGACTGTGCCCACAATACAGACACTGTGCCCAGGGGGAAGACGGCCTGAAGCCCAGTTCATAATCTTTTTCCATGAACCTGTTCCCTCCAGAGCTTGTATCCTTGGAGTGCCAGCTTTTCCTATGTGGACTAGCAAGGGCCTTGTAGTCCAGGAATCCAAATGTCGGAACAGAAATGTGAGCAGCCTGTAATGGAGACATGTTCCTGGAGTCCTGGGAAGCTGAAGCCTAAAGTTGTCTTTGATAGCATGTGATGAACGGTGCCACCAGACTCATGGTCTCCAAAGGAGAAGATTTAACTCCAGGACCAAAGACAGTCAGTCACTCAGAGCTTTGTGTACATTTTTATTAAAAGTGGAAGTGACAGAAAAAGCTTCTGACAGAGACATCAGAAGGGAGCAGGAGAGTACCCGCCTCACTAGTTTATTAAGCGAGCCCATGTATACTTTTCTCCTGGTGGTTCAGATGGTAAAGAATCCGCCTGCAATGCAGGAGACCTGGGTTTGATCTCTGGGTTGGGAAGATCCCCTGGAGAAAGAAATGGCAACCCACTCCAGTATTCTTGCCTGGAAAATCCCATGGACGGTGGAGCCTGGCAGGCTACAGTCCATGGTATGACAAAGAGTAGGACATGACTGAGCAGCTTCACTTACTCACTATATACTTCTCAACTGGTTACTGAGAATAGATAAAAAGAATACCTCAAGGTTGTAAGAGTTCCAGCAGACCCTTTCCCAAGGCATATATCCTGAGATAACTTTGGCACAAGATTAACTAAGGAGACAGGCTTCTGGGCTGGTCTCTGGGAGAGATATACTGTTGGCTGCGTAATCAGGGGTACAAGTCTTGAGAAATTGGTTTCCAGGCAAGATATGTTACAATTATGATCATTAACACAGAGCCTCAGAAAAGCATTTCCATGAGTAAGACTTTGTGCTCTGTGATCATTAGTTCTAGACCTAAAGAAAGATCAGTTCTCAGGCAAGATACATTGTTGCACAATGTATATTTAAGGAAAGCATGGGCTTGAATGTTCATCTCCTTCTTAAAGGGCCCTAAGCTTCAACTCTCTCACCTTGGGTGAAACATTGGAAGGCTTCCTGGTGGAGGTGGCTACTGAGCTGTGTCTCCATGGATAAAGGACATTGCTGAGTGAGTGTGGGCAGAGGGAATGCCTATTAAAGAGGGCAGCACTGACATCCTACTGAACTCCAGGGATTGTCAGTCACTTTGAAAGCTTAGCCCTAAGGGATACATTATATCAGTCAGTCTGGGCAGTCTGGGCAGTGGTATAAAGAATGCACAGTTTAAAAATAGGAGCTCAGGACTTCTCTGGTCATCCAGTAGTTAAGACTTTTAACTTTCACAGCTGCAAAAATGGGTTCAATCCTGGTCACAGACTAAGATTCCGCATGCCAAGTGGTGGGTTCCCAAAGTGAAATCTTTCTGTCCATCACAAGTTGTTTGGGGCTCTGACTGGATACTTCTGCAGATGAGGACTGATGGAGGCTTCACCATCTGCAGTGTCCCTGGTTGCTGTGGCAGGGGGAAGGGCATGTGCCAATGTATGTACTGACTATTGTGAATGAAAAGTGTGGCCTGCCATATCAGTAAAACAAGGATGCTATATCCATCCAGCTATCACATAGCTGCCTATAAAGGTCATCCCAGAAGGAATTCAGGATGGCAAAGGATGCCCTCCGTCAAGCCCCCAGCCTCTGAAGCCGCCTGACCCCCTGCCAGCTGTGTATCTAGAGGGGCCTCAGGATGAGAAGAAAGTGAATACACTCCCTGGACAGCTAAGGTGCATATCAAAGAAATGATTTCAATGAACCCAGGCTCTTGCATCTTCCCATACATTGACAAATGCTTAAATTCCTTAATCTGAGATATTTGACCTTCTCTAATGAACAGCAATCTTTTAATGTTCTGACTATCTGGTTTTTGTTGCAAAAACTCCTCTATATCTTGCCTCCTCCTTTACTTTTTCAGATAAATCCCTTAGAGCTATCTGAGATGATGCCCCCGGGCTTGAAGTCCTCAGAAAGTTTGCCAAATAAAACAAAATTGTCAACTTTTAGTTTGTGCTGTTTTTTTTTTTTTTTCCTAGTGACACTATCAAAGCATTTGCCATGAGTGAGCTGCGTCACTGCTACCTGCTTTATATAACAAGCCACAGGGCTACAGTGGATTATGAGGGAGTTATGGATGTGTGATACAGCCTGAATTTAGGACAAAGACTTGAAAATCTGGACAACAGCACTAATAATACACAGGCCCATGTAGAAGATGGAATCCAAGACCACCTCCCAGGGTGGTGTGGGGAGGGCTTGGCAGTCAAGCCTAATTTCAAGAGTGTGGGATTTGTGCTGTGTGTGATGGAGATCACAGAGATTTTAGACTGTGCTAATGGAGGAGAGGAATGAAAAGTGAAGACTAGACAGCAACGAATAGAAGAGATGAAAAATGTTATGAGCAAGGAAGTGCCTTAAGAGAACCTGGAAGCTCTAGAAACTGGGTGGGGAAGAATTTGGACACTGAATGAAGAGGTCATGACCACTAGCTTCCAACCCTCCATCTGGCTGGGAAGTGGGAATGTGGGCAGATATTTTGGAGGCTTGTTTACACTGGAGAATCAAGATTTTGGTGGGGGCATAAAGACCAACCTTCAAGTCTCTAAAAGTTTTTCACAAAAAAGGGACTAACTTTCTGGTGAATTTTCAGAGCAGAATGCGGACAAAAGTAAATGTAGGGAAGTCAGCTTTAACTTTAACTTGATAACAACTTCTGTTGTTAACTTACCATTGTTATTCGAACTGTACCAGGCACCTTGGTCCCCCTTATGTTTGTGGAACTTTGTTCAGATTGGTCTGGAGCCTGTTTCAGAAAGCCACAACCGTTAGTATACTGTATTGGTGTTTTTCTTTCTGGCTTACTTCACTCTGTATAATAGGCTCCAGTTTCATCCACCTCATTAGAACTGATTCAAATGTATTCTTTTTAATGACTGAGTAATACTCCATTGTGTATATGTACCAAAAAAAAGGGGGGGGTGGACATGAAATACTTAAAAAAAAAAAAAGAAAGCCACATCCTTTGCTGTCTTCTAGGACCTGTTCTCTCAGAGTTCAGGGTTGTCAGGCAGCATTTTACAATAATAGATTTTCAAAACCTGTGAGAGTGCATGAGTTAGTGCTATCTAGCGCTGGTCTAGTGATTTTTCTAGCACCTCCAGAAACTTTCATGTTTATTTCTTGTTAAACTCTTACAACCACCCGATGAGGTTGGTAGAGTTAGTTCCTTGTTACCAAGAAGAAAAGAATTCAGAGGCTGAATAATTTGCCCAAGGTCACATAGCTAGGATTTAAATGAAGAAGATTAGACTCTCAAGCCCTGAACTGTTTCCACTGCCTTTCACACTGTTTTAACTATTAAGCACCAGGGGCCATGAAGGCATCTTCAATTCTAATCCCAACTCCAGAATATCCATAGAAAGAAACCTAAGAAAGTCTCTTTTCTGGGGCACACATGCCAACTTTTGGGATTGTTTAGGCAGGTCAATTCGATAGTGCTTTGGGCCAAGTGAGAAGTGCATGATGGGTGGTTTGCTTTTGGCATATGCTGTGGGAACTGTGGTGTTGGAGAAGACTCTTGAGAGTCTCTTGGACTGCAAGGAGATCCAACCAGTCCATTCTGAAGGAGATCAGCCCTGGGATTTCTTTGGAAGGAATGATGCTGAAGCTGAAACTCCAGTACTTTGGCCACCTGATGCGAAGAGTTGACTCATTGGAAAAGACTCTGATGCTGGGAGGGATTGGGGCAAGAGGAGAAGGGGATGACAGAGGATGAGGCACCACTGACTTGATGGACGTGAGTCTGAGTGAACTCCGGGAGTTGGTGATGGACAGGGAGGCCTGGTGTGCTGCGATTCATGGGGTCGCAAAGAGTCGGACACGACTGAGTGCCTGATCTGATCTGATCTGATCTGTGGGAAGTTAGGCAACTGAATGTCTGGGTACTTGACTGTGTGGCTGGAATTATCCTGGGAAGAGAAACTTGATCAGGTCAACATATATTTCCTCATTAAACAGAAAGCTTAGAAAGATTTCTAAGACAACCGCAGATGTTTTTGTCACAAGGGGAGAAATGGGTCCAGTTCCATATAACACTCAGAGATTGAACTGTGCAGGCTGCCATGGTAACAGCTTCTTGTGCTACCCTAGGAGATGTGGGAAACTGAGAAGAAACCAAAGGCCTTTGCAATTCTCTTTGCAGTGTGATTTCAGGCTTGAAGTAGTTGGCAAGGACAGGTCGGCTGGTAAGGATGAGGAGGGGAGTAATCAGCCTGTGCTTTAGCTCCTTGTGGAACCAGGAAAACAGAAGCCCCGGCTCAGTCAGAATTCCCTGTTATGGTTCAGAAGTAGCAGTTATTTGCTTGACTCAGTACTAAGCCCCGTGGGTGTCAGGAGTCCCCTGAAATCATCAGATTGTCCCCCAGGAGGCAGAATAATTAATATTTGGCCTGCTCACCCAGGCCACTTGCCAATCCCAGGCACACATGCAATCCCCAGGTGGGGATTCATCACGACACCCATTTTCTGGATGAGGAAACTGAGGTTATGGGACATGATCAAGGTCACACAGGCAAAGAGCTGAGGAGCCAAAGTGCAAACCCAAAGCGTAAGTCCCCAAATAATGTCTTTCTCCTCTCTACCCAACGTGGGGTGAGGGGGTGAGGCAATGGGGGCGGGACAGGGCCACGTGATCAAGTAAAGCCGTAGTACCACTTGCCCTGCCAGGCTGGTTGGTCCAGCCTGGATATATGACCTGAGGTGGACCAATCAGAGACCTCTGTGGTAACCAGATTTTTCAGAACTTCTTTCCTTCTGGGTTAGATACTTTATGGATACAGAACCCTGTGGTAGGCACCTTCAGACTCCCTTACTAGGTGTAGTAGTCTGAGGGAAAAAAGTTTTCCGGCTTAGATTATCAAAGATGAAAGAATGGAAAGAACGAGGGAGAGAAAGAGTGAGCTTGATGGCTTCTGATTTCTTGGATCCAATCACCGATCTTTGGATTTACTCTGGTTCCTGTGTCCCAGATCCCCAGGGTCCTTCCAGTAAGTCTCCTCTTTCCTTGAAGCCAGTTGGAATTCGGCTCCTCTCACTTGTGGTTGAGACTTGATTCTAAATTCTTCCTGGTTATGATGCACCTTCTCGACCCCAAAGAGAGGTATCCGTTCGTATCAGCACCATTGAGATGAAATCCTTTACTCTTTACTGAGAATAGGACTTTGCAGAACAACAAACACAGTCTCATCACCTACTCCCTTGGGCCGGAGTGCCCTTGGTGTGAGTGAGTGTGTGTTTGGAGTGGGCCTGATTGACTCCTAAAGCAGCTCATCATTTACACTGCAGGAGCCAGGCCAACCCTGTTGTTTTTCCGATCGAAAATAGAGAAATACAACCTCAGGAAGACATCACCCAGGGACCCAGGTCTCTGGCCCTTTAAAGCCTTCTGAGCCTCCTGCAAAGCTGCTAATGCAGAGGTTCTCATAAATCTGGGGGAGGCAGAAATACACACCAGTCAGCCTGAGCCCTTACCTGTCACTGCCTTCGACATCCAGAGCTGGCAGTTTCTTGCTTTTATTTCCCTCCTTTGTTGAGAATCAAGTGGGTCTTTCCACAGCTCTCTGCAGGTGCAGAAATGGGGGCCCATCCCAGAACAAGAGGGCTCAGGTAGAGTGGTTTTCATAAGGGAAGGGACAGAAGGAGGGGAGAATTGGGGCTTTGGATCAACAAATGCAAACTAATATACAGAGGATGGATAAACAACAAAGTATTACTGTAGAGCACAAGGAGCTATATTCAGTATCCTATGATAAACCATAGTGGACAAGAATATGGAAAAAATGTAAATATATACATGTAACTGAGTGAATTTGCTGCATAAAAAAATTAACATAACATTGTAAATCAACTATATTTTGTAAATCAATAAAATTTGTGAGAAAAAAAAAAAAGAACAAAAATGGCTGGTAATTCCCCTCATACTCTACTGCTTCGTTCCTTCCCACCCCTGCTCTTTGTCTTCTCTGGAGAGAATGCCTGTTCTTTTCCCCCTTCCCCATAACCTGTGTTTTCTTTTTAAAATTTTTATTCTGTATGGCAGTATAGTCGATTAACAATACTGTGATGGTTTCCGGTGGACAGCAAAAGGGACTCAGCCATACACGTGCAGATATCCATTCTCCTCCTAAATGCCCTCCCATCCAGGCTGCCACATCACACTGGGCAGAGCTACACCGGTGCCTCAGAGGAGGTCATTGTTGGCTCTCCATTTTCAATAGCAGTGCCCACACCTGGTTCTTTGTACCGTGCTCAGGCCTCTAGGAAGCCGCCCTGGCCACTCCAGGCTGGGCTGGATGACTTACTATGGTACTCCCCTGGTGTAGCCCGCACCCACTAATCTGACCCAGCACTCCTTTGCAGATCCCTCAAGGGGAGGGTGCATTTGCATGGAATCAATGTAGATTTGCCTGTACCCAAGTGGGCCTCCTCATGCCTCCATGATGCTGGGGCTTTAGAATTCCTGATATGCCCTCTCTTCCTCAAAGCCTTCTTTGGCCCATTAGCCTGCTCTGAACTCCCGCAGGGAGCTGACATGAAGCCTCCACCCTGTGCCGGGGCTGAGCAGTCACTGTGCACGCTTTATTCACCTTAGCATCCAACCTCCCCACAGAGGGGTTGGTACCCCAACTCACAGAGGAGGCCCTGGGGCTTAGCAAGGGAAAGTTGTAGCAAGGACCGGGGTAACTATATAATTTATCATCTAAACCAGGACACTTTTGAGAAGGAAAGGGAGACTAGGGTGGGACGGCACACTGGGACTGTCCTCAGTCACTCCCCTGCCTTTGTCACATGTCCTATTTCAGGGATTGCTAGAGCTGACTTTCCTTGTTCATGCATCTGAGGGTTCTGGTTGCACTGGAGGTCTCTGAGGGCAGAGGCCCTTAGTGTTCCCCTCTCCTTGTGCCCCTCGCCAGGCCTGGATGGGGTAGTGTCTCCACATTTATATCAGGAGGATGGATGTCCCCGACTGTCCATTATGTTCAAGTGGATGATTTTGTGGGAGGCAGTGGCCAAACCACAGGGGCTCAGCAGTATCTGCAATGGTGTGGCTTGGCGGCCCTCCTCCCAGCAGCAGCCCAGGGGTTCCTGCAAGTTCCACATCTGAGAACCAGCCCCCAGGATTGGCCCCTCACCTTCTGGATGTAAGCACAGGGTAGTCAATTCCATTGATGGTGAAGATGATAGGAGGCAACTTACTGATGACATCACATGGAACCTGAATCTGTTAGAGGAATACGGAGAGAGATTGGCTTCAGCTGATCCTTGGGGTGTGGAGAGCCAGAGAGGGACCCTGTGGCATGACCCTTCACCTCGGGTTTCCCACTGAGCCTGGGGTGAATGAACCTCCAGATTTTGGCGACCATGTTACTTGGGCCAATCAGCATCGTCGTCCCGGTGTCCACAATGGCCTGACATCCACAGGAACAACCAATCACCGTCCCGTTCATGGAGATGCTGGGAGACAGTGGGACAAAGCGGGCACCAGGGTCACTATGTAGCCTCCCCTACAACTGCCTCCCTGAATGTCTCCTGAATAGTCAGGGCTTCAGCTCTCTCCCTGACTCTGTTTTCCTTTGCTCTGATCATGTCACCTTCTTTGACTTCCTTGCACTTCTTGATGCACCAAGGTCTTTCATGCCTCAGGGCCTGGGCATGTACCATTGCCCTTCCCACACAACCACCATACCCTTTGTTGCGTTAATTTGTCCTCATCTTCCAGGTTTAGGCTTAATTGTCACTTTGTCAGGGAATCTTCCCACCAGACTAGATCAGGTTCCTGTCTTGCTCACTCTCTGTAGACCCTTCCTTGTATCTAGCAAGTAACAAAGTGGTAATTCACTATGTATGTGACTTGTTTCATGTATGACTGCTTTACTAGATGAGAGGGCAAGTTTGACCCCAGTGCCTCTCAGAGCACAGCAGATGCACGATGCATTTTTTTTTTGAATGAATGAATTAAGAAATGAATGAGGAACAGTCAAAATCCTGTATCTGGTGTTGACCATTAATAGTTCAACCCACACAGAGAAGATGGAGGTTCTCTGGGGAAGCAGATGTTCAGAGAGGGAGTGGGGGAGATACAGGCTCCCCAGGAGATGTTGTCTCCTAGCAACACCCCACCTGGCTCAGACTGAGGCTGTGGTTAGAGGATGCCCAAGTTAGCTCATGGGATGCAAAAGGGCACATCAGCTGTGTCTGAGGGTATCACACAGAATGCCATTGATTATTGCCCATTGTTCTCAGGCCACACCTGGATCCCAGCTTCCTGATTCTCTCTGTCACAGCCTCTCCCCACTGAAACCAACTTGTCTCCACTGCTGTGGAGCTTCTTTCTGAGGAGGCCAGGTTTCTCAGTTTGTCTAGGACTTGCTCTGTTTTTCAAGTGGCAGTTCTGTGTGCTAAGAAGTACCGCCCTCCCAGGTAGCCCTGGTCATTTGGACATCTTAACACAACCCTGTTCAGACTGGTGAGATTCTCCCTGATCAACTTTTCATCACAGTATAGGGTCCTAAACCCTGCTCCCCACCTCATAGCACAGCAGGTGCTCCCCTCCCGCCTCCCCCAGCTGCACAGGCCTGTCTGGACCCTTTCAGGACCCTGGCCAGAGGCCTGGTCAGGAGGCCTGGGGTGATTTTAAACCCATGGATGGTCTCCGTATCTGTGTTTGCTTGTTTGTGGGTGTGTCTATACGTCTCCCTCTGTGTGTGTGTGTGTGTGTGTCTGTTTGTGTGTATCTGTGTGCCTCTGTGTGTTTACATGGTGTATTTAAATGTGTTTCCATATGTGTTTTTATGTGTCTTTCTGGGTGTGTATGTCTGTGTGTGACTGTGTCTGTGCGTGCACTTGTGTGTGTCTGCCTGTGTCCTTGTGCACATGTGGGAGCATCACTTGGGGTGGTCCTCAGAGGGAGAGGCTTACCGCTCCATGGCTATCTGCCAGAAGCCGGCTCATGACACTGGTATCCAGTTGAGCTCTCCCTTGTGGTGGGAGTGGTCCACCCCGCCAAACATCACCACGCTGCCGTTCTCTTTCTGGCTGTCGAGAGAAGGAAAGAGGGGAGCACCATGAGGACAGTAACACCAGGAACTATTTGAGGGCTGTGCTTACCCAGCCATCAGAGGCACTACTGTGGTCCCCATTTACAGATGCAGAAATCGAGGCTCAGAGGGATTGAGTACCTGACTCAGGTCTGTCACCATCTAATGAGTGCCACTGAAGAGGTTGGAATCTGAGCAACTTGGCTTTGACCACCAGCCTTCTGAAGAGGGCCTGGTCCCCTCCAGTGGCCTGAGTTCTTACAGATACCCTCAGAGGAACCATGCTGGAGGGGTCTAGCACCCCTCCTTGTTTTGCCTGTCATTTTTCAGAAAGACCAAGGCCCCAGGGTGGTAAGGACTCGGGTTCAGGGTCAACTAGGTTTGGCTTCACCTGCCTGTGACCTATGCTGTCTATGAAGCCCTGCACTCAGCAGGGCCCCACCTCTGCTCTCCCTGCCTTGAAATTCCTAGTATGTTTTGAACAAGGGGTCCCACATGTCTATTTTGCACTGACTCCATGCAAATTCAGTCACTGGTCCTGGGCTCCTGGTGAACTGTTAGTTGAAGGGAACATTCTCACCATCTTTCACCTATCTTCCATATCAAATCCACCAGCAAACCGAGTTACCTGTTTCTCCAACCCATTTCCTGACACCTCCTATTGCTCTTCCTCTTCCCTGAGCCCTTCTGGACCAAACTGCTCCCCTTGAGCCCACGAGCATAGCTGTATTCCAAAAAAATTTTCTTGGCAAAAACAAGTGATGGGGCCAGGTGGTTCCCTAGGGCAGCATTTCTCCTTGCATAGACTATCTCTCAGGAATATTCTGGATCAGGTTGTCTATAACTTTTCTTGCAGCTGAAAGAATCTTACAGTTAACTTGAAGACACGGCTTGTCCAGCTCAGACTTATGTGCTCAAGTAGAAGGCAAAGAGAGGCTCAGAAATGACTCCTTGTTTCTTCAGGTTGTCTAAGATGGGGGCGCTTCCTTTGATAGCTAAGTTAGGGTAGCCCAAGCCCAGGACGCCATCAACAGGTTGGGATTCCACGGGTCTGTTGTACACCTTGCTCAGGCCAAATGTCTGGTTCACGATGACAAGGTTCCCGATCTGTGGGAGAGGAGAGTGTTCCTATGTAAAGGCTTGGAAAGTGAAACTGGGAGGAGATGCCATTAAAACTGCAGAGAAGAACTGAGGCCTGACTATGTCCTGCATTGACTTCAGACTGTTAGACCAAGCTGGGACAGGAATTCGGGTTCCATTGGTGTGGGGATGTGGATTTTAACCAACACCAACTACTCCTGTAAACACCATCTGTGTGAGTCAAATTGGCCTCATGCCTTCTGTACAGATGGGGCAACCAAAGACTCAGGACAGGACCCAGTGGTTCCCACCTGAGGACAAAATGTATAGAGACAAGGGTAGCCTTCTCTTTGGCATCACTGTGATCTGATGACAGAAATGGACAGAATTCATTCATTGTAATGTATTGTGGGTTTTGTATCTGCCCTGGAAGACAGAAGCCCATTATACAATGTTCTTGTATACAGGCATCATTCTTACGAAAACTCTGCCTGGGAAACATACTTTTGGAGAGGTTTGGGCCTTTGTGTGTGTGTGTGTGAATGTGTATGTGTGTGAGGGAGAGAGATAGAGAGTGAGTGACTGAGAGATAGAGAGGGAAAATAGTCAGGTACTTTGGGGGAGACAGGCCATAGTTTTTACTAGACTTTCAATGGTCCCCCAGAGTGAGAACCCATTTATCAGGCCCCACTCGCATATGTGGCTCCCTATTTCCCTGTGTGGATAACTGAAGCCCTGAACTGCCCCCAGTGGCCCCAGATCAGTTTTATCCTCTCCTGAAAACACTCCACACCTGCTTGACTGGCCTGACTGGCCAGCCCAGCTCCATTGCTTACCAGATGTGTGACTTTGGCAAGGTCCTTGCTCTCTGAACTTCAGTTCTCTTACCTGCCTGTATCATGGAGCTAATCACAGTACCTGCTATGTGGGATTGTTGTAGGATTAAACAAGTTATTACCATGAATGTCCCCAGCATAGTCTAAGAATAAATGTGGGTGCTTCTCCCTTTCTATCCCTGCTTCCAGTAAAATGAACCTTGAGCTGCTTATGGGCAAAGGAGCTACAAATCCACACCCTAAGCCACTCTCTGCGTTGGCCTTTCTGGGAGGTTGTGTGTCAACAGAGGTGCTATTTCTCCAGGGACAGGTCTGAGGGGCAGACAGCCAGTCACTAATGGACTTTCAGAAGGAAGGGCTTTGCCATCTGGTCCTGTGTCTGTTTTGTGAGCAGTAGTCACTCTCAAAGCCTGTCCTGACTCAGCTCCTTGTTTCTAACTTACCCAAATGGTGTCATAGCCAAGAACTCCCGTCATCCACACAAAGCCGTAGATGAGGTTGATAGACTGGTTTGAGGGGTGGAAGGTATTGGATGCATTCGGGTTGAAGTGAAATAGTGCAGCTGGAGACAAAAGAGATGAGTGTGTCAGGTGCCAAGGATGGAGAAGGAGGTGGGAGGGGGAGTCTGGGATGGTCGGGGCTGGGGTGGTACTTACAGCAACCTGGACCGTCACAGTAGATGGAGGCCACTCACGTGTCAGATGAGCCAGTGTCAAAGACGACCCGAAACTCTTGAGGAGGTATTCCAATGGTGATTTTTCCAAGGTAGGTGAACTACAGGGGTCGGAGGTTGGTGGTTAGGGCAGACCTCATTGCCTGGCCACCTCTGATTCCTGGAGTACTGCCTCCTGCTGGGCTTCCCATGTCTTGTAAAATCACTTTCCAACCCTCCACCCCCTCCACCTGTCCCCCATCTCACAGCCTCTGCTCAGACTAGTGCATTCATTTGAGAAACACTCCAGCCTCCTCCTCATGTTCAGCATGAACACAGCCTTGTCCAGGTGGTCCTCCTGGAGGTCCCCCTGGGTCACTTTCTCTAAACTGAGACCATATCCTGTCAATACTGTGCAGGTGGCCCTTTCATTTGACATCTATCTACTCTTTGCCTATGTCTCAGGGTGACCTGCATATTCTGGAAGAAGATAGGAGACATTTTTCAAATCAATAGCTATAGCATTAGACTTTTATATATCACATGCTATATGCGTGCTAAGGTGATTCAGTCAAGTCCAACTCCTTGCAACTCTATGGACCATGGCCTGCCAGGCTTCTCTGTCCATGAAATTCTTCAGGAAAAAATACTGGAGTGGGTTGCCACGCCCAGGGTATCTTCCCAACCCAGGGATCAAACCTGCATCTCTTATGTCTCCACTAGCACCATGGTTCAGTATCTTTTTTTTTTTTAATGGTGTCATTCTTGGATCTGCAAAGGCTGAACTTCCTCTTCCCGGGGTTTCATAGTTGATTTGCGGTTAGCTTTGCTTTTGATCAGACATGGCTCACCCTTCATTTGTAACTCAATGGATCACTTGGTTCAGAATAACAGTCTCCTTGAAACTAATGCCACAACTTTGACACAGAAATGGATGTTTACCTCCACCTGGTCATTGTTTGTCCCAGTAAACACAGACCAAGATTTGAGGATGAGAATGTCTTTTCTTCTGGGAATGGGGTCCCTGTTCCCCACTGTCTCTGCCTCCTGCAGAAGCCCCAAACATCCCACCTGAAAAGTCCAGGTGAACCTCAGTGCTAGACCAGAGCACCAGGGGGCGCTGTGGAGCACCATCCTCCCCAAATACATCCTGCAAGTTTTTCAGGGGGTGAGAAGTGAATTTGGGTCATTGGTGGAATTGTGGGACAGTCTGTAAGCGTGTTTCTCCAGGAGATCTTTCAGCACTTTTTTTCTGGGACAGTGTCTTGCATGGTCTTCATCTTTGTTAGCAGGATTCTTTCACCAAGCATGGGGAAATGGAAGCAAAGAAGGGGCAGCAGTCAGGTGTCTGTTATACTATGACTGTCATGCGTGGTATTGTAATGGCAGTGTATTTTCCATTTTTATGAACAATTGAAGCTTCAGTTTCCCCAGTGGTAAAAGGTAGAATGCAATAATCTCTACCCCACCAATATAGAATATTTGGTTATTAAGTGAAATGAGGGATGTAATATTCTTGATATATATGAAGTCTCAACAGTGACTTACCATAGCTGTGGCCATCCTACTGTATCTTTCTCAAAGAAATACAGGGAATAAGGTAGAAGTGGGTTTATCATCCTCTTTTTTACAAGGGAGGAATTTGAAATGCAAGGAGTTTGTGACTTGGCTGTGGTCACACTGCTATTTAGAGATCAGAATTTAAAGATCAGAAGTAGTACTTCTGATCTTTCTCTGGGGCTCAAGCAGAAGAGAGGAGAGGAAGCCAGGAGATGGGAAATAAATTAGGGAAATTAAGAAGCTAGAGAAGTAAGGAAGAATTAGAATAGAAAAAAGAAATCAGAGAGTTCTCCATGCACAGAGACATCCAGAGAGATGGAGAGATAGACACGGAGATGATGATACAGACACATATACACAGAAATGGAGAAAGGGAAACAAGAAGAGCTAGAAACAAATGCAAGAGAAATGCTATTCCACAGGACCATACCTCCAGTCGCACAGGTTGTGCACTGAGCAATTCCAAGGAGTGCCATTTCCACATGTCATGATGTGACTGCACCCCCAGAGTTGTGCAATTCTGCAAGCCTACCCCAAAAACCTTGGGCCCCAGCTGCCAATGGCAAGGTTCTTATCAATAAGTGAAATTTGAACTGTAAGACTGTCAGGGAATGATTACATTCTCTTTAAACCCTGATGGGTAAAAGAATAAGAGAAAGAGGAAAAAAATCCCAGAGAAAAAGATGATGCTACTTATAGTCCCCATACTTACATGACTATGCACTCTGAGAGGGCCACCAGCCCAAGAAGCCCAAGCCACTTCATGGTTCTTTCAAGGGTCCAAAGTGCTCAGAAACAATTGGGTTCTTAGCATGCAGAGGTTGCCGGGAGCTCCTGGCTATATTCGCTCTGACCTGCCCAAACTGTCCCCTCTAGGCCACTAATAGGGGCTTCCCTGGTGGCTCAGAGGTGAAAGCATCTGCTTCCAATGCAGGAGACTCAGGTTCAATCCCTGGTTCAGAAAGATCCCCTGGAGAAGGAAATGGTAACCCACTCCAGTATTCTTGCCTGGAGAATCCCATGGATGGAGAAGCCTGGTAGGCTACAGTCCACAGGGTCACAAAGAATCGGACATGACTGAGCGACTTCACTATTCTATTCACTAGGTCACTAATGGATCTGATAAGATATACCCATCTCTTCATAAAAGCTCTACCTCTATCAGTGTCCAAGGGGAGTTGCTTTGGAAAATTATCAGAATACAGAGTTTCTACTGTAATCTCTTCCCGGTGGCTTGGCTGAAAAACCAAACTGAACTAAGAATGGGGAGACTTTTGCCAATTTGGAGACAAAACACTATTGCTGAGTGCTGTGCTAAGTCGCTTCAGTTGAGTCTGACTCTTTGTGACCCTATGCTAATAAGGTGATAAAAATAAATGCCAGGGGCCAAGCTAGAGATTCCTGAGCTCATGTGGTCTTCCTAGACATGTCATGAGATGTGCATTGCAGTCTTCAGTTGGAGAGGAGTTTGCTAGGAGGATAAGAGGTCAAATGGCAAAGTGAAGACTCCAGGGGCAGGCCAGCAACATGTGAGTGACTTCAGTTAGTGGGACAGATAGCACAGATCAGAGGCACCTTTGATGCCAATCTGTATCAAAGAGCTAGACCAGAGCAGTATTACAATTGCATGGTTTCATATTGGAAAGTATGTGATATGTGCACCCACAAGATAATTTATGTTATCCAACAAACATAAAAGGAGAACCCTGTGTGCTGGGGTCTGGGTTACATGTTAGAAATTCAAAGTCGAATAACACTCTTGCATGCACGCTCAGTCACTTCAGTTGTGTTCGACCCTTTGTGACCTTATCGATTGAAGCCCACCAGGTTCCTCTGTCCATGGGATTCTCAAGGCAAGAATGCTGGAGTGGGTTGCCATGCACTCCTCTAGGGATATTCCTGACCCAGGCATCAAACCTGAGTCTCAGGCTTTGGTGGGTGGAATCTTAACGGCTGAGACACCAAGGAAGACCAAATAAACCATATGCCCAAGCTTTTCACTGCAACTTTGTTTTTAAAAGCAAAAGATTTGAAAGTTACCAGAAAAGACCATCCACAGGGGTGTGTGGAATAAGACACAGAGCATCCCAATAACTGGGTATAAGATGGATGGAGGGAAGAGTGGAATGGATGAGATGTTGAACTCAATTCTAGATCTAGCTTCCAGTTTTCAGGGAAATACATAGATAAAGGAATAGAGAAGCAATCCTCTAAACCAGCAGTCTCCAACATTTTTGGCACCAAGGACTGGTTTCCTGGAGGACAATTTTCCCAAAAACCAGGGTGTGGGGGATGGTTTCAGGATGATTCAAGGGTACTGCATCTATTGTGGATTTTGTCTATTATTATTACATAGTTATATATAATGAAATAATTATACAAGTCACTGTAATGCAAAAAGAGTGGGAGCCCTGAGCTTATTTTCCTGAAATGAGACTGTCCCATCTCTGGGTGATGGGAAGCGCTGGGGAGCAGCTGTAAATACTGATGAAGCCTCACTCACTGGCCTGCTGCTCACCTCCTGCTGTGCTGCCTGGTTCCTAACAGACCAAGGACTGGTACTGGTCTTGGTACAAGTGTTGTGGAGCCCTGCTTTAAACCCAATACTTGGGACATTCTATAAGACAAACTACCCCGCCTTCTCCTACTTTTTAAATAAATGTCACAAAAAGCTAGTGAGTGGGAGATTGATATCTAGTTAAAGTCTGAGAACAGCCAAGTACAACATATGTTTGCATTGTCTAGTCCATGATTTTAATCAGTAAACTGTTAAAATACATTTGTTTTTAGAGGATTAGGGAAATTTGAACATGGACTGGATATTAGATGTTAATTTTGTTTGGAACAAAAGAGTACTGTGGGTATATATATTTTGTTAAATGGCAATCTCTTCCTTAAAATACTTAAAATGAATATTTATTCATTCAAGAATGAATAAATAGCAAAGAATAATTATAAATAGGATCTGTCTTGATTTAAGAAACAGATCTGTGTAGTTGCTATGGATTGAATCGTTTATACCCTCAGAGTCAGTTGTGGAATCCCTACCTCACAACGTGATGGTATTAGGAGGCAGAGCCTTTGGGAGATAATTTTGCTGAAAAGCCTCATTCACAGCAGGCCAGTGAGTGAGGCTTCATCTGTATTTACAGCTGCTCCCCATCGCTCTCCCATCACCCAGAGATGGGACAGTCACATTCTAGGAAAATAAGCTCAGGGCTTCCACTCTTTTTGCATTACAGTGACTTGTATAGTTATTTCATTATATATCACAATGCAAAAGTAATAGACATGAAATCCACAATAGATGTAATACCCTTGAATCATCTTGAAACTATCCCTCCCACTCTGGTTTTTGGAAAAATTGTCTTCCAGGAAACCAGTCCCTGGTGCCAAAAATGTTGGAGACTGCTGCTTTAGAGGATTGCTCAACAATTTTCTTGATGGTGGGGCCCTCATGATTTCATTAGTGTCTTTAGAAGAAGAGTCACCTAAGAGATTCCTTGATCTCTTCCTCTCTCTCAATCTTTCTCTCTTTTATTCTCCCTCTCTCTGCCCCCTTCTTGCCTCCCGACCCCTCCACCACCACGTGTGAGGACATAGCAAGATGAGAACTGTCTTCAGTCCAAGAAGAAAGTCCCCACTAGGAACCTAATTGGCCAGCACCTTGATCTTGGACGTGTAGCCTCCAGTCTATGACAGACTAACAGAATAGTGTTGTAGTTCTAGATGCTGACTGATGAAATAACAAGGTTCATGCTACTATTCTTTACATTTTTGCAATGTTTGAAATCTTTTTGTAATAAGAAGTTTACAAATTGTCCGTTTTGAAGTTTCTGCCATTAGTTATACCTTGAATAGCACAAGAAAAGCAGGCTTGGGAAGGCCACCACTGGGTGAGTGGTTACAGACATAGAGCTCATTAGGCCAGCTGTTCTCCTGTCATATGATCACTGTTTCCCCACTCACTCCCATCCCACCCTGCCCCTCCCCCAGCTAAGGTGGATGTCATCCAACTGGAGACTCTGATGAGTCAGGTCAGGGCCTGGAGGTAGAAGAAACATGGACATTATTAGAAAGAATGAACTGGGCATCTTCCTCCTTGGTTTTCCCTTTTTTAGTGCCATCTTCAGGTGAGGGGTAGGGCCTCGGTAGGAGGGGAGCCACAAGTGGGACTGCAGGGATATTTGGAAGGGAAGGTAGGAGGAATTCATAACCCAGTAACCAAGAGGTAGACATCTTGCTCAGGACCCAGGAGGGAAGGAAGAAGCACTGGGAAAAAAAATGGTGCCTACCAGAGGACCAGACCTACCTAGGTCTTCCGGTTAACCATGCTGGAGGTCACATCCTTCCTGCTGGAATTCCTGCTCTGGACATGGAGGGGATAGAACTGGCTTCACTTCTAATAAGTCACGGGGAGAAAGACAGCTTCCCCATGGGTCATTTGATTTGACTCTAACTGTGGGCATCATCCCAGGCTAGACAGTACCATGGTAGGTCATCCAAAGCATTTTAAGTACTTCCTATTTATCCAAGTATCCTGGCATGTAATTGCACCCAGAGTTCCTTTTTGAGAGGTGATTCATCAGCCCAATGTGGGTTTCTGCTGAGGAATCTCCAACCTTCCCAGTTGGTAACTTCTGTCTTATAACTATCTGATCTCATCCCACAGAACCCAGGTGGTGGAAAGATCCAAGGTCCTCTGTCTCATAGCAGCTGTGTTCCAACTGGTCTGTCACTCCCTGTTCTGAGCTCATTATCACCAGACACTGCGAGGGGATCATGGCATCATGATGAACAGATGTGGCCTCTGTGTCCTCAGCAACATGCATCTCTGAGCCACTTGTCCACAGATTGACACTGAGCTTCAGTCTGGAACAAGTGTTCTGGAGCAAGTCCAGTCTCCCTCATCCAAGAGATGGGAAACAGAACCCTGGCATGTATAACTTACCCAAAAGCTGCAGGTATGTTAGTGAAGCACAGGGACCCAGGGCTTCTGGTTCTCAGAGTGGGCGAGGTCTGAGAAGGGAAAGATCAGATAAAGCTCCATTGTATCCACTGCTGGACAGCTCTCAGTGGTCTGCATGAGCCAGAGCGGAAGTTCTTTCCCTGTGCCTCTCAAGTTCAGCTCAGCTTTTATCAGCAGACTTACCATCTTGTAGCAGCAGAAAAACAATATTGGGAGCTAGGTCTGCTGGGTTCCAGGCACAGTGAGGGCAGCCCCAGCTGGAGTGGCCCCTCGAGGCAGTTGTGCAAGTGTTTCTAGACTCACTGCCAGTTCATTAGCTCCAGTGCTCCCGCTCCTAGTTCATACAACACCGACCCCTTGGAGACTGGGTAACATGGACCTTCTTTCACAGTGAGGAGCTTTATCTGCTTAGCTCTCTGGAAACTTTGATGCAGTGTCTTACTGTTTCCTTGGGAACCCTGGGCTGAGCAAGAATTGTGATGCTCAGACAAGCCTGGACCAAGGGATGTGTTCCCTCTTTGGTGCTCAAAAAATACCTTAGAGCTTTGAAGGTCTTGAGGGAGGATGCAACAAGTCATGTTCTTTGGGGACTTTGTTTTATGGATCTGCTTGGAGACAAAGGACAGACATACTGGTCAAGTCTAGGCATCCCTGGGTCCCAGCTGATTGTGAGTTGAGTTCCAGCCACCAGGCTTCAGGGTCAGGTGCTGATGCTGGCCTCAGACCACCTTTCGAGAAGGAATGAAGGAAAGAGATTTTTCCCAGATAGCAGTGTCTTCAGGGGTCGCTGTGACCATACAAGGGAAGATGAGACAAGAGCCTTTTCTTGTCTCTTGGCTCTATCAGGGCCCTTGGGGGTTCCACCCCCGAGGAAAAGGACATGAATAGGATAAGAGTCACTGGTGGTATCCCTGGCACCTGATGCCTCTGATGATAAACCAGCTGATCTACATGGCCCTGGGCCCAGAGCCAACTCAGCCCTGTGACAGCCCCTGCGTCTCCCTTCTGGGGAGGATGAGATGGCTTGTTGCTGGTATTTCACAAGTGAAGAATGTGATGAGGTCATGGTGAGTGACTTGTGGCTGAGTTCCAAGTGTGGAAGGAAGATTGGAGGTGGAAAAGTAGCCATTTGTTAAGTTTGGTCACCTTGGACATGTGCAATGGATGTTTCCACATCTGGAATGTCCTTCTACCAGCTCTTTGCATGACTGGCTCCTTTCTCAAAATTCAGCATCATCTCAAATGTCTCCACAAGAGGGAGGCTTTCACTAGCCACTCCAGTGTCCCAAGCACAGAGCTTGATCCATTTGAGGAGACCATAGACACTGAACGCATTTCCCTATGTCCTTTAATGGGCACCTTGAGAGTTTGAGATTGTCTCCAACTTACAGATGGGAAACTGAGTTGAGAGAGGTTTAGCATCTCCCTGTGAGTGGTAGAGCCAAGATTTGAATCTAGGTCTGTTCAGCTGCTAATTCCAACTGCTCCTTGAGTGACCAGCCAGTGATGCAGAGAAAACAAGAGGGTGGGGGATGGAGGGTGAAACTGAGAAAGGATTTCATCTATTAGGAAATATTCACTCTTTCCGTGAACACTTCTCCAAGGTGTGCTAAGCCTAGCATGTAAAATGTTCCCTGCATAGATGGAGCCTGAGTGCATGAACACCATGCAGACTACACCAGAAAACAGACAATGGGCCCAGGGGAAGATGGCCTGAAACCTACTTCATAATGTTTTTCTAAGATCCTGTCCCCTCCAGGATTGTATACTTGGAGTGCAGGCTTTTTCTGCTTGGGCTAGTGGGGGTCTTGGGTTTCCCTGGGGACTCAGACCATAAAGAGTCTGCCTGCAATGCAGGAGACTCGAGTTTGATCCCTGGGTCAGGAAGATCCCCTGGAGAAGGGAATGGCTACCCACTCCAGTATTCTTGCCTGGAGAATCCCATGGACAGAACAGACTGTCGGGTTACAGTCCATAGGGTCACAAAGAGTTGGACACGACTGAGAAACTAACACTTAGGACTTATGACAGTCCATAATCCAAATGTCAGAAAGAAATGTGAGCAGCCTCTAATGGAGACCTGCTCCCAGTGTCTTGGGAAGCTGGTGCCTGATGTTGCCTTGGGTGGAACTTTAGGAAGGCTTCGTGGTGAAGGTGGCAACTGAGCTGTTTCTCCATGGCTCCATGGATAAAGGACATTGCTGAGTGAGTGTGGGGAGGAGGGAATGCCTATCAAAAACAGTAGCATTGACATTGTACTAAACTCCAGGGATGGTCAGTCACCTAGGAAACTTAACCCAAAGGTGTAAATTAAATCAGTCAGTGTGGAAAGTGTAGGCAATAAAAGCAATGTACAATTTAAAAATAAGAATCTGGGGCTTTTCTGGCCATCCAGTGATTAAGACTCTGCACTTTCACAGCAGGGGAATGGGTTCAGTTCTGGTTTGGGAGCCAAGATTCTTCATACTACGTTGTGGGCCCCCAAAGAGAAATCTGTGTCCATCACTAGTTGTCTGGGACTCTGATTGGAGACTTCTCCTGGGGATGCAGACTGGTGGAGGCTTCATCATCTGCAGTGTCACTAGTTGCCATGGCTGGGGGAACAGCATGTGCTAATTCATGTACTGACTATCGCAAATGAAAACTGTGGCCTACCATATCATTAAACAAAGGATTAACAGCCATCCAGGCATCACATTATAGCTGCTTCTCAATGGTCAGCCCAGAAGAAATTCAGGAGGGCAAAACATGCCCTCCATCAAGCCCTCAGCTACTGAAGCCAACCCCCCAACCATCAGTTGTGTATGTAGAGGGGACTCAGGATGAGAAGAAAGTGGATACTTCTCAAGATAGCTAAGCTGCATATGAAAGGAATGATTTCAGTAGGCCTGGCTCATGCATCTTCCCATACACTGAAAAAAGCTTAACTTCCTTAACTTGCAAATCTGACTTCCTTTATTGAATGGTAACCTATATCTGTTTTTGTTGCAAAAACTCCTATATATCCTGCCTCCTCCTTTACCTCTTCAGATAAATCCCTTAGAGCTATCTGAAAGGCTGCCCCAGGCTTGAAATCCTCAGAAAGTTTTCCAAATAAAACAGAATTGTCAACTCTTAGTTTGTGCTTTTTTTGTTTTCCAGTGGACACTATCAAATCATTTGCCAGAAGTGACCTGTGTCACTGCTACCTGCTTTTCGTTGGTATAAACAAGCCACAGGGCCACAGTGAATTTTGAGGGAATATGGAAGTGTAAGCCAGCATGTGTTCAGGACAAAGACTTGATAATTTGGACAACAGCACCAATGGTACACAGGACAGTGTAGAAGAGGGTAACCAAAACCACCTCCCGGGGTGGTGTGGGGAGGGCTTGGCAGTCAAGTCTAATTTCAAGAGTGTGGGATTTATGTTTTCTGCAGTGGGGAACTTTGAATAGGTTAGTGAGTTGTTAGAGAACGGAGGAGAAGAATGAAAGGTGAAGGTGCGATAGTAGTGAATAGAAGAAATGAAAGATGTTAAGAACATTAAGATAAGCTGTAGAATCAGGGTGGGGAAGCCATTGGACACTTAGTGAAGGTCATGGCCACAAGCTTCCAATCCTCCATTTGGTTGGGAAGTGGGAAGGTTGACAGATATTTTGGAGGGTTGTTTACACTGTAGAACAACTTACCTGATAGCTCAGTTGATAAAGAATCCACCTGCAATGCAGGAGACCCTGGTTTGATTCCTGGGTGGGGAAGATCCACTGGAGAAGGGATAGGCTACCACTTCAATATTCTTGGGCTTCCCTTATGGTTCAACTGGTAAAGAATCTGCCTGCAGTGTGGGAGATCTGGGTTCAATCTCTGGGTTGGGAAGATCCTCTAGAGAAGGGAAAGGCTACCCATTCCAGTATTCTGGTCTGGAGAATTTCATGGACGGTATAGTCCATGGGGTTGTAAAGAGTCGGACACAACTGAGTGACTTTCACTTTACACTGAAGAATCAAGACTTTGGTGGGGGCATAAGGACTAACCTTCAAATCTCTAAAAGTATTTCACAGAAAACGGATTACATTTACTCTATGATGAATTTTCAGAGTAGAATGACAACTTGTTGTTCAGTCACTAAGTCATGTTGGTCTCTTTGTGACCCAATGGGCTGTAGCATGCAAGGCTTCCCTGTCCTTCACTATCTCTCAGAGTTTGCTCAAACTATGTCCATTGTGTTGATGATGCCATCCAGCCATCTCATTCTCTGTCATCCTTCTCCTGCTTTCAATCTTTCCCAGCATCAGTTAGAATAGGAAACAGGAGTCCAAAATGGCAGTGGCTAAAAGACAAGGAAGGGAAAAGCCCACAAAATAGAACAAAGGAAAGTCAAAGGAAGGTCTGATGACCAGAGTGAAGACTTCAGGTAGAACAAACAGCACTCCTGGCTAGCCCAATTTGCATAGGGCAGGTCCAGGGGGAGGAAAAAACATAAAAAAGGAGGAGCCAAAGCACTCTTTCTCTCTTTCCTAAGTGCATGTGCTCTTTCT
Source organism: Bison bison bison (assembly GCF_000754665.1). NCBI lineage: Eukaryota > Metazoa > Chordata > Mammalia > Artiodactyla > Bovidae > Bison > Bison bison. The sequence continues at coordinate 27,142 of NW_011490636.1, read as the reverse complement.
CTTTCTCTCTCTCTCTCTCCAGCGCACTGGCATGCTCCTCCACTCTCTTCTCTTCATGTCTTTGGGTTGGCATGGCCTCACGCTTTGAGGATGGATTCTCCTGCTATCTTTTAAATAAAATAGAGCTGTAACACTAATTTGTCTAAGAGCTTTAATATGGTTTGTCTAAGACCCGAGAGCTGTGACGCGCTGAGGGCTTTAATGTCCCTCACTCCGAACCTTTGTTGTGATGAGACAGAACTGAGGAGCATACACTCGCCTAACATCTATGGTGCCATGACTCGTGGAAGAGGCCAAGCACAGCAGGAGCCCAACTCAGCGAAACCTCCCATGGTTGAAGCAGAAAGCGAAGAAAACCCAGCGCAAGGGAAGTGCCAAGAGGTCCATCATGCTGGAGACCAGGACAGCGAAAAACGAACTCAGCAGAAAGCTCATGCAGCTCAGCCTCAGATTCCAGAAGACCTCCAGTTAAGGTAGGAGGTCCTCACTTCTATGGCTGGAGGGACATGCCTAACAAAATCTTAATTCCTCTACAATCTTTCCTTTCTTGTTTCCTTGAACCCCCTGCGAAGAGGCGGGTGGCAGTGGGCGCAATTGAGGGACTCTGGAGAGGCTACTCTTTGGTATGTCCCAAAGGCACTATCTGCTGGGCCCCAGTAGCTGTTACCCAAGCTGGTGGGGGTTCTTCTGTCCTTACTCTTCTCTGTGCCAAGAATCAGGCCAATGAAAACTGTGAGCACAGGTCAGGAATTTAGTAGATTTTCTGGCAGGCTATGAAGGTGATTCCTTGACACGTTTTCCCCACTGCTTTTTCCTCCTGTCCTTCAGCTCTCTCCTGGGACTCAAGCCTAGACAAAACCCAGGATGCCTGGCTTCAAGACCTAATGAAGCTCAGGCTCTGATATCTCATTGCAAAAATTCATTGAAAGACAAAGCAATAAGTAAGAGGTGGGTTTGTTAGGATTCAGAGAGAAGCTACACTCTTCATGGTGTGGGCCATTGCTGAGGGCAAGGGCTCTGGCCATGGAATGCAGCCTGGCTAGGTTTTGCTGGCGGGGTGAATTCATATGCTAATGAGTGGGAGCATCATCCCAGCCATTGGGGAACCACCCACTCCTCCATCTTTTGACAGTGCCTTGGATCTGTCCTGCCACCTCTGGGTGTGTCTGTTGGTTTATAGATTGGGGATTAAGGTTTACTTGAATTTGACTTGTCATCTTGGACCCAATTAATTTTAATTGGTTTACATTATACCCTTGTGCTATGTCATTCTTTCAAAGGTTGTGCTCTGCCTCCTTCCCTCCTATTTCATGCTCCTTTCCTCAGCCCCATCCAGGCCCACAATGTTGCCTCTACAATCTTCTGGAGGGACAATCAGAAAAGAGCTTGCCTTGGGAGGGAAATACTGTATAATATACAACCCCTTAATCCTACCTAGCACTGGTTACACTGGAGATCTTGGGGATGCCCAACTCCAGTCCGGGGGTCCCAGGAGGTCAATCTTCCTTGACCTGCCTAGGGATCTGGTCCTCAAAAGGTTGTCACTCCTCAAACTGCTCAGGGATCTGCCAGTCCCAGGGGTCCCAGGTGGTCGTCATGCCTCGACCTGCCCAAGAACCCAATTCTAGGGAGGCCATCACGCCTCGACCTGCCTGGGGATCTGCACCCTTACCCTGGGACGCCTGGCTCTCAGGTTGCAACAGTACTGGGTAGGAAAAGGTTCAGAAAGACTCACCCCTAAGGAAGTCCAGCCATGGAAATTGAAGGAGGCCTATTAGTTTTCTTTTTTTTCTTTTCCTCCCTGTCATGACTATCTTTCATACGGGAAATTACCAATCCACTTCCTGCAGACGCCCTTGAGATGCATCCTTGATAAGTGGAAGCTGTTCGATCCTTTAACTTTGAGGAGGAATTGCTTAAAATTCTTTTGTGCCACTGCTTGGCCACAATACCCACTGGGGGACGAGGAACACTGGCCTGAGGATGGGAGTTTAAATTACAATACCATCCTGCAGCTACAATTATTCTGCAAAAGACAAGGAAAATGGACAGAGATTCCCTATGTCCAAATTTTCTTTCAACTAAGAGATATTGAAGAAGGAATTCATAGGGCCTGGACTCCATCTTAGGCCTATTCATGCTGATCATGCTCAGCCACCTTTCCAATGGACTCTGAACTCTGTGTTTAGTGCCTATGAAAACAACAACAGAAGGATAAGACCCCCTCCAGACAGGGGAACCTTGAAGATCCTATCTAGGTTACTCATCGCCTAAGAGAAAACATACACTAATCACCCCTTCCTCCAGACAGGCCATAAATTTTTCCGTATCTATCAGAGTGTAACCTCGGGTTTATTGGATATTGGCTAACTGTTTGACTGTTTGAGCATATGAGCACATAGCAGGTGAATGATGGGGTTATTGGGATTGTATTTTCCTTGGTTTATGTAAGTCTCAAGGAATTTGGAGCGGTGGGTTCAGACACGTACACATGGGGTGTAAAAGATTTTCACAAATGCTGGTCGGGGTCCTTGGCTAAGAGGAGACAATGCCTTGGGCCCGTCGGTGTGATAAACTGCACTCCACTATCTGCATTGTCCTTCTGAGTGAGTTTGTTTCCCGGAACTCGTGGCTACAACAATATGAAGGAACTATGTCGTAAGTATGGGATTGTTGTACGCCCTAAAAGTGAGCCTACTAGGCAGATGGTGTTAGGCACAGGTAACCAAGAGAAGGAATTCCCCGTAAATGCTCACCTCCCATGCCCCCCAAAAGACTGGAGCCTCCCACAGCTCCTGAGTTGTCTGGTGCTTCTTCCTTGTATCCAAACTTGCCCCCATATCTGGGAACACCCCCTCCACAAAAGCCAGCTCGAGTATGTCCCTTAGTTGAAACTGGAGGAGAATTTGGACCAACCCAGGTCCATAAGCCCTTCTCCCTTTTAGAACTAAGACAGATCAAACAAGACCTGGGAAGCTATACAGATGACCCAGGCAAATATGTAGATACCTTCCAACATATTACCTTGGCCTTTGACTTGACGTGGAAAGACATCATGGTCATATTTAGTCAAACTTTATCTGACCCTGAACATACTAAGGTTTTAAAGGAAGCCTGAAGGTATGCAATAGGGCTTCACATGTCAAGTGATAGATACCCAGTAGGGGAAACTGCAGTCCTCCCCCTCCTATCCTAATTGGAATTATAGTGACCCTGAGCACATCTGGGAAAGGGATCATTTTCTAATCTGTGTGAAGGCAGGACTGAAAGCAGCCCAACAAAAAATAATTAGCTATGCCTGGGTCTCAGCAATAACTCAGGAACCCAATGAGAACCCCATTGCCTTTCTGGAAAGGCTAAAAAGAGGCCCTCCAAAAGTTTACCAATCTGGACTTGACTCTTACGAGGGACAGGTGATTTTAAAGGACAAATTCCTGTCCCAATGTGCATTTGATATCAGAATTAAGTTACAACAGCTACAGCAGCAGGACCCTGCTTCCTCTTTAGATGAGATGGTCCAGACAGCCACCAATATCTTTTATAACAGAGAACAGGAGAAGGAGGCCAAGGCCCAGAAGAGGGAGAGAAGGAAGGAGACAAAGCATGCCTAGATGCTGGCCACCTTCCAGGGAAGCCCTATGGCAAACCCCGAGTCCTTGAAGGACAAGGCACGAGGCAAATGCCTAATCTGTAGATAGGAGGGGCATTGGGCCAAAGAGTGTCCAAACTGGGACAAGTCTCCTAAAATGGCTTGCTACAGATGCCATCAACTGGGACATTGGGCGGCACTCTGTCTTTGGGACCTAAGAGCCTCAAGGACAAGTGCCAAGTCTTCCCTCATGATGGTTCAACAGGACTGAAGCGGCCCGCTCCAGCCAGCCCGCCTGTCACAGATAACCATCATGGGGCTGGAGCCAAGGGTGCAACTTGATGTGGCAGGTAGGCCCAAGAACTTCTTGGTTGACACGGGGACTACCTATTCTGTCTTGATCTCGTACTCTGGAGCCGTCTCCTCCCAAATCTGTACCATTTTGGGTGCTACAGGAAAAACAACTACTAGAAGATTCACCCAAGCTCTTCTTTGTTGCTAGGATGGACAAATATTTTCCCACCAGTTTTTGGTGGTCCCTGAGTGTCCTACTCCCTTAATGGGAAGAGACATACTCATTAAACTGGGGACCATCCTTGTGATGGGAGGCTTTTCAGCCCCTAGAGCTCTACAGCTCCTGGTTACTACTGAAGAACCCATTACACATTCTCCAATAGGGAGGGTCAAAAAACTATGGGAAGACAAAGTTAACCCCCAGATGTGGGACTAGGGGATTCCTGGATGAGCCCACCAAGCTGAACCAGTCGTCATTGTCCTCTGAGATCGCACTCAGTTTCCTAACTGGAAACAACATCTCCTCAAAAGAGAAGCTCAGGAGGGACTACAGCTTTTAATAAATAAATTCCTTGCTGTGGGCTATTGGTCCCCACCAGTTTGCCATATAACACCCCGATCCTCTGAGTAAAGAAAAAGAACAGAACCTGGTGAATGGTTCAAGATCTCCAGATCATAAATGAAGCTGTAGTCCCCCTCCATCCCACAGTACCCAATCCCTATATAATCTTGGGAGAAATCCCACCCAGTGCCAAGTGGTTTACAGTCTTGGATCTCAAAGATGCTTTTTTTTTTTTTTTGCATACCACTGGCTAAAGAATCCCAATATCTTTTTGCCTTTGAGTGGGAGGCCCCAGGAGAAAAACACCAACAGATGACTTGGACAGTA
>NW_011490636.1:17605-21333 GCF_000754665.1 Bison bison bison | reverse complement strand
ACAGGGACACGACTGAGCGACTGAACTGAACTGAACTGATCAAAGAATCCTCAGATATCAAGTAATGCTGATGGAAAATCCAGGCCTCACTATATCCCCTTGTGAGGTTCTTAACCCAGCCACCCTCCTGCCTACCCCCGAGGGCTCTCTCCCCTTTCACTCTTGTCTAGAAACCTTGGACCACTGGACAAAACCCCAAGAGGGATTGTCGGAAGATCCTCTGACCAATCCTGAGGAAATCTGGTACACTGATGGAAGCAGCTTTGTCTTAGATGGAAAAAGAAGAGCCGGATATGCAGTAGTCTCCAATTTTGAGATCATAGAGGCTAAGCCTCTGCCACCAGCAGTCAAGGTACCAGGACATGACTCCTGGATTCATTACTCATGAGTCAAGCCATGGAAGAAAACAGAAGAGGACACTCAATACACCTGTGAGCCCCTGGGAGGTCTCAGATACCTATTCAAAACTACAAATGAGTGCCATTCTAATGAACAACCCCAAAATCTGGTTTCTGAGGATAAGATTTCTCAGGATAGCTCTAAAGAGCCAACACAGCTTGGTAGGGACTGTACTCCAAAACAGGCAGGAGATAAATCTTCTGATCCCTGAATAAGGAGGGACTTGAGCCATCTTGGCGAAGTAAATTTGGAATTGGCTAATGCCCCTACTAGTCCTTGTTAAGCCATATTGATGCTGCTTATGATTGTTGCATGTATTGTCAATTGTCTAACCTGTTTTGTCTCTGCCCAGGCTAACAAGCTACAACATGCAGTGCCAGTTCAACAAAGATACAAAACTACAGCTGACCATGGAAAATATCACTCACTCTTAGATGGACACCACTATGAAGACTCTGAGGCCTGAGACTAGCAAGAGGGGGAGGCCCAATACCCCTTGCTGTTCCAATTCAGCAGGAAGTAGCAAGAAAGACCTTGACGCCCCTATTCTCAAAGAACTGGACTTCTCATCTCTTAAGGAGGGAATGTTAGGTAGTTAGAATAGGAAATAGGAGTCCAAAATGGCGGTGGCTAAAAGATGAGGAAGGGAAAAGCCTGCAAAAATAGAACAAAGGAAGGTCAAAGGAAGGTCCGAGGACCAGAGTGAAGACCTCAGGTAGAACAAACGAAATTCCTGGCTATCCCAATTTGCATAGGGCAGGCCCAGGGGGAGGAAAAAACATACAAAAGGAGAAGCCAAAGCGCGCGCTCTCTCTCTCTCCCCCCACCCGCTCCGAGTGCGTGCACTCTTTCTCTCTTTCTCTCCCGCGCGCTGGCGCGCTCCTCCACTCTTTTCTCTTCATGTCTTTGGGTTGGCATGCCCTCACGCTTTGAGGAGGGATTCTCCTGCTATCTTCTAAGTAAAATAGAGCTGTACCACTGATTTGTCTAAGAGCTATAATATGGTTTGTCTAAGACCCAAGAGCTGCGACGCGCTGAGGGCTTTAATGTCTGTCACTCCAAATCTTTGTTGTGACGAGACAGAACTGAGGAGCATACACTCGCCTGGCAGACTACATTTACTCTATGGTGAATTTTCAGAGTAGAATGACAACTTGTTGTTCAGTCACTAAGTCATGTTGGACTATTTGTGACCCAATGGGCTTTAGAGTGCGAGGCTTCCCTGTCCTTCATTATTTCTCAGAATTTGCTCAAACTATGTCCATTGTGTTGATGATGCCATCCAACCATCTCATCCTCCTCCTCCTGCTTTCAATCTTTCTCAGCATCAGGGTCTTTTCCAATCAGTCAGTTCTTTGCATTAGTTGGCCAGAATATTTGAGCTTTAGCTTCAGCATCAGTCCTTCCAATAAATATTCAGGACTGAGTTCCTTCAGGATTGACTGGTTTGATCTCCTTTCAGTCTAAGGGACTCTCAAGAGTCTTCTCCAAGACCACAGTTTGAAACAATCAATTCTTTCATGCTCAGCCTTCTTTATAGTCCATTTCTCATATCCATACGTGACTACTGGAAAAACCATAGCTTTGACTATAAAGATCTTTGTTGAGAAAGCGATCTCTACTTTTTAATATGCAGCCTAAATTTGTCATAGTTTTCCTTCCAAAGAGCAGGTGTCTTTTAATTTTGTGGCTGCAATCACCATCCACAGTGATTTTCAGGCCCATGAAAATAAAATATGCCACCGTTTTCATTTTTTTCCCCCATCTATTTGCCATGAAGTGATGGGACCAGAGGCCATGATCTTAGTTTTTTGAATGTTGAGTCTTAAGCCAGCTTTTTCACTTTCCTCTTTCACCTTCATCATGAGGTTAAAAGGGGGTGGGGTGGGGGTGTGTGTTTGTGTCAGATTTAACTTGATAACAACTTCTGTTGTTAACTTACCATTGTTATTCAAACTGTTTGCTAAGCACCTTGCCTGACTGAGGTATGGGTGATATTTGAAAATGGTGACTTCCTTGTTCTCAGTTCCTAGGGGAGAAGGAATGAAAAAGTAATACCCTTGGCTAGGAGGGGGTGGTAAACCAAAGGTTTGTGGTATTCTACAACTACATTGAAGAAAGCTCCCAGCTCCCACCCTTCCTTGTGTTTTGTAGGCAGTTAAATGAAGTTAAAAGAAGAGGTAAGCAAAGGAGTAAGTGCCTGGTTGGAAAGGAGGCAGAAGCTCTCTCTGGGGAAAGACAGGTGGTCCACACTGAGGCTGGTTCCCCTCCTGTGAGGTCTGTAGGAAGGGGCAGAACTTCTGACTGGACATCGGTGTGTACCGTAACCTGATGGCTGAGCATGTGGCCTTCATAGGAAATGGTGTGATCCCCTAGGTTTGGCCCTTGCTCCACCTGGGCCTTGGGAGGGGCCCCTCTGTGATCTGCCCAGACACAGAGAGCACTGACTGTCCCCATGCAGCTGAGGGAACTGGTATATGATGGGGACAGCATAACGTCTGCACAAATACCCCAACACTTCATTTTCCTTTTGACACCACATAGTCTGGAAATATCAAAGGAGTCTGTGGAGGAAGGAAGAAAGGGATATAAGTTCTCTCTGGTCTGGAGGGGAGAGAATATTGAACTTGAGCTAAAGATGAAGGAATATGATATGAATTACAAAATGAGAGTGAGCAGAGTATAGCACTTAGGAACTCATGATGAGCCAGATGACTTGGGTTCAAATCACAGTTTGACCATCTATTAGCTGTGTGATTCTTGGACAAGTTACTCTGTTGGTGCCTCATGTTCCCCATGTTTTAATAGGGGATAATAACAAAGCCAAATGAGTTAAAGTGTGTAGGGTGCTTCTATTCATAGTAAGTGCTATATCAGTTTTTTTTTTTTGTTTGTTTGTTTTAAAGTTGTAGATTATTAATAAAAAACACAATGTGAGAACTGTGAGTGAAGTTTTGTTTTGGGCAAAATGAGGACTATAGACTTGGAGACAGCCTCTCACATAGGTATGAGGAACTTTGCCAAAGAAATGTGTGTGTGTGTGTGCCCAGTGCATATCTTTTTTTTGGTGAAGGGGGTACATGCAGTCAAGTACACATTTGGCAGAGGCTTGCTGCTTGTCATGAGGAACAGATATCACCATTTTGTAGCTATAAGAACATACAAGATACCAGGCTCATAAAGTCTTTTTTTGAAAGTGTTTCTTTCAGTTTTCCCAGAGCACTAAGAGCCTCATTCCTGATCTCTGCCCTGAAGATCTTGTAGGCCGTGTTGAAAATCACTGATGCCAGTGACTGGTGACTCCATCTGTACTGTGCCCAATGGTGAGG
>NW_011490636.1:9943-17271 GCF_000754665.1 Bison bison bison | reverse complement strand
TTGGTTGTGATTTTCTCCTCCAGAGGATCTTCCTGACCTAGGGATAAAACCCATGTCTTTTATGTCTCTTGTATTGGCAGGCGAGTTCTTAACAAGTAGCGCCACCTGGAAAGCCCTTAGCGACATTTCAGGTGGTGGAAGTGAGGCATGCTGGAGTGGAGTGTCGGCTGCTTGCCAGCTGTGTGATTGCTGCGCAGGGCCATCCAGCTGGGGATAAAGGTGCAGCTTTGTGGGCCTTCAGGCCTGAGCAGGGCAAGTGGAGGAGATCTGACCTCCAGCTGCTCTGGGGGCTGCCTCAGGACCGCTGCTTGGAGTCAAGCCTGTTTTTTCCCTTCTGACATCTAGCTGGCCTGAAGGTTGTAGAGTTTTGTTGACTTCCTAGAGCCTTATGACAGCTGATGCCGTGGTCAATAGGGATGAAAGTGTGAGGGGCTGTGGTGTGACACCACAGGGACCCAACTAAATATTGAGCCTGGCTTGTCTTGGCTGAGCACTTTATCAACAATCCCACCAGTCTCTGCATCTTGCTCTTAAAAGCACAGTTTGTGTGTGTGTGTGTGTGTGTGTGTGTGTGTGTAAGGGGGATTAAATGCTAGGGTGAAATGGTCTCCATTGGGGTGAAATGTACCCCTGCCTCCAGCTGGTGGCTCATCCCGGTTCGTCAGAAATGGTTTCCTAAAAACAGAAACAGATTCAAAGTCTTCAGACAATCTTACGGTTACCAATGCAGAAATGTGGGAGGGAGATAAATTGAGAGTTTGGGATTAACATATACATGCGACTATACAAGGAACTACTGTATAGCACAGTGAACTCTACTCAATATTCTGTAGTAGCCTGTATGGGGAAAGAATCTATAAAAGAATGGATACATGAATTGCACAAGGGAATCACTTTTCCTTACAGCTAAAACTAATACAGTATTGTAAATCAACTATTCTCCAATACATAATAAAAATTAAATAAAAAGGAAAGTTTACCTCTAGAGACCCATAGGGCTCTTTAGACTTGCAGGATTCCAGATATGATGCTGGAGAGGGCAGAGCGGGTGTAGAAATCTCGACATTATCTGAGGTTGTGTTTTCCTGGCTTTGGTGTGCTTTGGCTTCTAGTGGGTACCTTTGACTCAACTTCGGAGGATTCTAATACAAGGGCCCATAGACATCGGGTTAGTTGAAGGCTCAGAGAACAAAACTTTCTCGATTAATCAGACCTAACTGCTGGCCATTGTGTGGGAGCCAGGAGGAAGGACCAGGACTGAGAAATAGCTAGATGGATCTGACTTGTGTCCTGAAAACAAAAAACAAAAAAACAAAAGACAAAAACCCACCATAAAACAAAAAACGAAGTCTTCACTGGAGATCTCCTGAGGACTGACCTGGAGATGACACATACCACATGGCCCAGCTTGTTGTGAAAACTGCTTTTCCAACTCAGGTCCCAAATCTCTCTCATTTCCTAGACTCTTAAATATCTTGTCTTTGTTACCTCACATTTTGACCCACCTTGCTCACCTTCCTTACTTCTGTAATGGCCAATAGGCACATGAAGATACTCAACATCATTTGACATTAGGGAAATGTGAATCAAAATGACAATAAGATAGCACTTCATACTCATTAAAATAACTATTGGTAAAAGACACCTGAAATATTGACAAAGATGTGGAGAAATTGGAACCCCTCTTTATATTGCTGGTGGGAATGTAAAGTGTGCAGCTGCTGTGGAAAACAGTATGGCAATTCCTCAAAAAATTAAATATAGAATTATCATATGATCTAGGAATCCCAATTTTGGGTATACATCCTAAAGAAGTATAAGCAGAGACTCAAACAGATATCTGTACTCCAATGTTATTTGCAGAATTCTTTACAAAAACCAGAAGGCAGAAGCAACCCAGGTGTCCACCAGTAGATGAATCTGTAAACTAAATGTGATACATGCACACCATAGAATATTATTCTGCTTTACAAATAAAGGAAAATTTTGACAACATAGATGAAATCTGAAGGAATAATGCTAAGTGAAACAACTCCATCACAAGTTTCTTCTTATTATGTAAGGTTCCTGGAGTAGTTACATTCATGGAGACAGAAAGAAGAATGATGACTGCCAAGGGCTGGGGGAAGGGAGGAACTGGAGTTAATGTTTGATGGGTACAAAGTTTCAGTCTGGGACAATAAAAGAGTTCTGGGGGTAGATGGCTGTGATGGTTGTACAATAGTATGAGTGTATTTAATTGCACAGAATTGTACACATGAAATGGTAAATTTTAAGTTATGTATGTTTTGTCATAATCAGTAAATAGATAAGGATTAAAAGAATAGTGTGGTGTATCTCTTACATACTTTTACTTCTAAAATATTTGTGTCTGTATATTTAAAGTGGATTTCTTGTAGACAGCATGGAGATGAGTTTTGCATTTTGTAAAATCCAATTTTACAATTTCTGCCTTTTAATTGTGATGTTTAGACTGTTTACATTTACTGTGATTATTAGCATAACATCAGACATGACTGAGCGACTGAACAACTACAACAAACTATTTTCAATGAAATTCTAGCCAAAGACTTACAGGGACTACATTCAAACCAAGCAGTCTTCCTTATATATGTGGATGATTTATTAATAGTAAACTTGGATTTAGAGCACTGCTTGTCTAACACTATCACAGTGTTTGATCACCTGGCCTGCTGCAGCTATTAAGTCTTCTTGCAAAAAAAGCTCAAATCTGCCAACGACAAGTGACTTACTTAGGATTCCAGTTACAAAAAGAGATCCAGAGCTTGTTAGCCAACTGAAAGCAGACTATGTGTAACTTGGACATTCCAAAAGGCCTCTGACAACTCTGAAGTTTCCTCGGGAAGCCTGGATTTTGTTGCTATGGATACCAAACTTCGCGATAATTGCAAAGCCATTATACCATGCTTTGAAAGGTGCAGATTCTGAACATTTGGTTTGGGCAGGAAACGAGACTTTAAAACTTAAGACCACAACTACACCAGCCCTGGGTCTGTCTGACCTCCAGAAAGAATTCAAACTCTGTGTGCATGAGAGGCAGGGGCTGGCCCTGGGGTACTCAACCAACCAGTGGGAACATTCCCTGACCAGCGGCTTATCTTTCGAAGTAGCTAGACACCACAGCCACCAGCTGGCGCCATTTGCTTACACACAGTAACCTCCACCTAAAAATTTTTTAAGAAGAACAAGAATGGTTGGTAGTTCCCCTCACACTCTGCTGTTTCTTTCCTTCTGATGCCTGCTTTCTTTTTTCTTTGCAGAGAAAGCCTGTTCTACCCCTTCTCCACAACCTGCTCTTTTTGTAAGTTGAATTTTTTATTGGAGCATAGCTGATTAACAATATTGTGATAATTTCAGGTGGAAAGCAAAGGGACTCAGCCATACATACACATGTATCTATTCTGTCCCAAAGTCCTCCTCCTATCCAGGATGCCACATAACATTGAACAGAGTGCCCAGTGCTACACAATAAGGTCATTGTTTATTACTCATTTTAAATAGCACTGCCCACAACCCATTCTTTCTACCACGCTCAGGCCCTCTAGGAAAACTTTTTTTTTTGAAAACTTCCTGAACCTGTGATAACCCTCCTGGCCACTCCTGGCTGCGTTCGGCAATTTACTCTGGTTCTCCAGTATGTACCCCTCATCACCCCTAATCTGACCCTGGAACCCCTTTTCACAGCCCGCAGGGGTGCCATTTGCATGAAATACAATATAGATTTGCCTTGATCCAAGCAGGCCTCCATGAGTCTGGGGGTTTAGACTTACTGAAGTTTTCTGTTTTCTTCAAAGCCTTCTTTGAGCCCATCATCCTGCTCTGAACTCCCACAGGGAGCTGACATGAAGCCTCCACCCTGTGCCAGGGCTGTGCAGTCACTGTGCACCCTTTATTCACCTTAGCATCCAACTTCCCCACAGACGGGTCGGTACCCCAACTCACAGAGGGGGCGCTGGGGCTTAGCAAGGGGAAGTTGCAGCCGAGGCCTACGGTAACAGTGTAATTCATCATTCAAACCTGGACACTTTTGAAATGGGAATCAGTTCAGTTCAGTTCAGTTCAGTTGCTCAGTCGTGTCCCACTCTGTGCAACCTCATGAATTGTAGCACTCCAGGCCTCCCTGTCCATCACCAACTCCCAGAGTTCACCCAAACTCATGTCCATCTAGTTGGTGTTGCCATCCAGCCATCTCATCCTCTGTCATCCCCTTCTCTTCCTGCCCCCAATCCCTCCCAGGATCAGAATATTTTCCAATGAGTTAACTCTTTGCATGAGGTGGCCAAAGTGTTGGAGTTTCAGCGTTAGCATCAGTTCTTCCAAAGAACACCCAGGACTAATCTCCTTTAGAATGGACTGGTTGGATCCCCCTGCAGTCCAAGGGACTCTTAAGAGTCTTCTCCAACACCACAGTTCAAAAGCATCAATTCTTCGGTGCTCAGTTTTCTTTACAGTCCAATTCTCACATCTTTACATGATGGAGACTGCTAATCTCTAGGGTGGGACAGCACACTGAGCCTCTCCCCAGCCACACCACTTGTCATTTGGCCCTTTTCAGGGACTGCTAGAAATGGCTTTTCATTTTCATCCATCTGAGGGTTCTGGTTGAACTGAAGCTCTGTGAGGGCTGAGGCCCTTAGTGTTCCCCTCTCCTGTCACTCCCACCATGCCAGCATGGGGTGGTGTTTCCACATTTATTTCAGGAGAATGGATGTCCCAGACTGCCCATTACTCTCAAGTGGTTGGTTTTGTGGGAGGCACTGGCCCAGTCACAGGGGCTCAGCAGCATCTGCAGTGGTGTGACTTGGCCTGCAGAGGGCGCCCTCCTCCCAGCAGCAGCCCAAGAGTTCCTGCAAGTCCCAGATCTGAGAACCAGGTAGGTGGCACATTGGTAAAGAATCCACCTGCTAATACTGGAGACTCAGGAGACATAGGTTTGATCCCTGGGTCTGGGAGATTCCCTGGAGGAGGAAATGGCCATCTACTCCAGTATTCTTGCCTGGAAAATCCCATGGACAGAGGAGTCTGATGAGCTAAGGGCCATGGGGTCACATAAAGTCAGACATGACTGAGTGAGTGTGCACACACACACACACACACACATACACCAGAGTTGGTCTCTCACCTCCTGGAAGCAGGCTTGAGTGGGCACAGGGTAGTTGATGCCATGGATGTTAAAGATGACAGGAGGCAAGGTCCTGGTGGTGTTACATGAAACTGAGATATGTTAGAGAAAGAGGGAGAGAGGTTGGCCCAGCTGATTCTCAGTGTGTGGAGAGCCCCAGAGTGACCCTGTGGCATGACCCTTCACCTTGACCGCCTGGGAGGACCAGGCATTAATGAACCTCTGGATGTTGGTGACCAGGTTACTTGGGCCAAGCAGCAACGAGGTCCCAATATTCGCAATGACCTGACATCCACTGAAACAAACAATAACCATCCCATTCATGGAGATGCTGAGAGACAGTGAACAAAACAGGCACCAGGTGCGTATAAGATGGTGGAGGAATAGCATGGGGAGATCACTTTCTCCCCCACAAATTCATCAAAAGGACATTTGAACGCTGAGTAAATTCCACAAAACAACTTCTGAATGCTGGCAGAGGGCATCAGGCACCCAGAAAAGCAGCCCATTGTCTTCGAAAGGAGGTAGGAAAAAATATAAAAGATAAAAAGAGAGACAAAAGAGGTAGGGATGGAGATCTGATCTGGGGAGGGAGTCTTAAAAAAGAGAGAAGTTTCAAACACCAGGAAACACTCTAACTGGTGAGTCTGTGGTGAGCCTTGGAACCTCAGAGGGCAACATAAGTGGGAGGAAAAATAAATAAATAATTAAAACCCAAAGATTTCCTGCCCAACGGTAACTCCCAGTGGAGAAGCAGCCCAGATGACTGCATCCACCACTAGCAAGCGGGGGCTGGGCAGGGAGGCATGGGCTGCATTGCTTAGAGTAAGGACTGGGCCTTAATGCCCCTAGGGCAATCGAGGGAACTAACTTGAGGTAGCAATCCAGATCGTGGGATAGCTATCCCGTGAAAGGCCCTAACCTAAGACACCTCCAGGCCTGCTCACAGAACAAAGAACTGAGCAGAGCTAGTCAGCTGCAGGCCAGCTTATCCCCTGCAGGAGACAGGCAGGCGAGGGCAGCCAGAGCTGGAAGGGGGCAATCGCGGCCCCATAGAGGCATCATCTACCAAACTGCAAGCAAGCTTCGTTGCTAACCAAGACTTCTTGAGATTCTGGATGGTCGACATCCGCTAAGGGGGTCGCAGCCAGAGATCAGCTCCCCAGAAGAGACAAACGGTACACCTGAGAAGGTGCGCCGGTTGTACACCCAGAAAACTGAGCGGCAGGGATGGGGAGGTGATAAGTCTCAGCGACCGTGCTCACCAAGCACCTGGTCACCTGAACTGCTTGGACCTTGGAAGGGCACAAAACGCAGGCCCAACCGAGTCTGCACCTTTGAGGAGTACCCAAGTAGCTGAACTTGAGCGGCTTAGACCTGGGAAGTGCATACAACCCAGGGCCTGCCTCAGACAGTTCCTGGCAGAGCAACCTAGAGCCTAAGCAGTGTAGACAGGGAAAGCAGACACGCCGTGAGTGGGGGCAAACCCAGTGTGGCTGAGTCACTGTGAGCACATGCCAGTGTTATTTTTTTGCAGTGTTCCTCCCTCCCACAGCACGACTGAACAAGGGAGCCTAAAAAAGTGTCCACCACCACCCCCTTGGGTCAGGGTGGAAATTAGACACTGAAGAGACCAGCAAACAGAAGAAGCTAAAACAAACAAGAGGGAACCGCCTTGGAAGTGACAGGTACAATAGATTAAAACCCTGTAGTTAGCCCTGACTACATAGGAAAGGGCCTTGAGAAGTATAAGCCGGATCAAGGAACTATCTGAAAATGAACTGACCCCACACAATCCACAACACCAGAGAAAGTCCTAGATATATTTTTACTATTATCATTTTTTAAATTAAAAAAAATTTAAGTCCTCTATTACTCCTTTAATTTTCATTTTTATAAATTACTATTACTTTGCAAAAAAAAGACCCTATTTTTTAAAGCAAACTTCATATATAACAGATCAGATCAGATCAGTCGCTCAGTCCTGTCCGACTCTTTGCAACCCCATGAATCGCAGCATGCCAGGCCTCCCTGTCCATCATCAACTCCCAGGGTTCACTCAGACTCACATCCATCGAGTCAGTGATGCCATTCAGCCATCTCATCCTCTGTCGTCCCCTTCTCCTCCTGCCCCCAATCCCTCCCAGCATCAGAGTCTTTTCCAATGAGGCAACTCTTCGCATGA
>NW_011490636.1:5716-7185 GCF_000754665.1 Bison bison bison | reverse complement strand
TACAGGAGACAGGGATCAAGACCATCCCCATGGAAAAGAAATCCAAAAAAGCAAAATGGCTTTCTGAGAAGGCCTTACAAATAGCTGTGAAAAGAAGAGAGGCAAAAGGCAAAGGAGAAAAGGAAAGATATAAGCATCTGAATACAGAGTTCCAAAGAATAGCAAGGAGAGATAAGAAAGCTTCCCTCAGCGATCAATGCAAAGAAACAGAGGAAAACAACAGAATGGGAAACAAATTTTTCTCTTCAAGAAAATTAGAGATATCAAGGGACTATCTCATGTAAAGATGGGCTCGATAAAGGACAGAAATGGTATGGACCCCAAAAAGCAGAAGATATTAAGAAGCGGTGGCAAGAATACACAGAACTGCACAAAAAAGAGCTTCACAACCAAAATAATCACGATACTGTGATCACTCACCTAGAGCCAGACATCCTGAAATGTGAAGTCAAGTGGGCCTCAGAAGCATCACTATGAACAAAGCTAGTGGAGGTGATGGAATTCCAGTTGAGCTATTCCAAATCCTGAAAGATGATGCTGTGAAAGTGCTGCACTCAATATGCCAACAAATTTGGAAAACTCAGCAGTGGCCACAAGACTGGAAAAGGTCAGTTTTCATTCCAATCCCAAAGAAAGGCAGCACCAAAGAATGCTCACTACTGCACAATTGCACTCATCTCACACGCTAGAAAAGTAATGCTCAAAATTCTCCAAGCCAGGCTTCAGCAGTACATGAACTGTGAAATTCCACATGTTCAAGCTGGTTTTAGAAAAGGCAGAGGAACCAGAGATCAAATTGCCAACATTCGCTGGGTCATCAAAAAAGCAAGAGTTCCAAAAACCATCTATTTCTGCTTTATTGACTATACCAAAGCCTTTGACTGTGTGGATCAAAATAAACTGGAAAATTCTAAAAGAGATGGGAATACAAGACCACCTGACCTGCCTCTTGAGAAACCTGTATGCAGATCAGGAAGCAATAGTTAGAACTGGACATGGAAAAACAGACTGGTTCCAAATAAGGAAAGGAGTACATCAAGGCTGTATACTGTCACCCTGCTTATTTAACTTATATGCAGAGCACATCATGAGAAAAGCTGGGCTGGAAGAAGTACAAGCTGAAATCAAGATTGCTGGGAGAAATATCAATAAACTCAGATATGCAGATGACACCACCCTTATGGCAGAAAGTGAAGAGGAACTCAAAAGCCTCTTGATGAAAGTGAAAGTGGAGAGTGAAAAAGTTGGCTTAAAGCTCAACATTCAGAACACCAGGATCATGGCATCTGGTCGCATCACTTTATGGGAAATAGATGGGGAAACAGTGTCGGACTCTATTTTT
Source organism: Bison bison bison (assembly GCF_000754665.1). NCBI lineage: Eukaryota > Metazoa > Chordata > Mammalia > Artiodactyla > Bovidae > Bison > Bison bison. Next base: position 5,843 of record NW_011490636.1, on the reverse strand, counting down.
GGGGGCTCCAAAATCACTGCAGATGGTGACTGCAGCCATGAAATGAAAGGATGCTTACTCCTTGGAAGGAAAGTTATGACCAACCTAGATAGCATATTCAAAAGCAGAGATATTACTTTGCCAACAA
>NW_011490636.1:4397-5616 GCF_000754665.1 Bison bison bison | reverse complement strand
AGGCCAAATTTGCCTGTTACTCCAGGTGTTTCTTGACTTCCTACTTTGCATTCCAGTCCCTTATAATGAAAAGGACATCTTTTTTGGGTGTTAGTTCTAAAAGGTCTTGTAGGTCTTCATAGAACCATTCAACTTCAGCTTCTTCAGTGTTACTGGTTGGGGCAGAGACTTGGATTACTGTAATATTGAATGGTTTGCCTTGAAGATAGAATGGTAGAAATAAATGAAACAGAGGGGAAAAAAGAAAAACGAATTAAAAGAAATGAGGACAATCTCAGAGACATCTGGGACAATGTTAAATGCCCCAACATTTGAATCACAAGAGTCCCAGAAGAAGAAGACAAAAAGAAAGATCATGAGAAAATACTTGAGGAGATAATAGTTGAAAACTTCCCTAAAATGGGGAAGGAAATAATCACACAAGTCCAAGAAACCCAGAGAGTCCCAAACAGGAAAAACCCAAGGTGAAACCTCCCAAGACACAAGATCAAACACACAGAACATATATTAAAAGCAGCAAGGGAAAAACAACAAATAACACACAAGGGGATTCCCATAAGGATAAGAGCTGATCTTTCAATAGAAACTCTTCAGGCCAGGAGGGAATGGCAGGACATACTTAAAGTGCTGAAAGAAAATAACCTACAGCCCAGATTACTGTACCTAGCAAGGATCTCATTCAAATATGAAGGAGAAATCAAAAGCTTTACAGACAAGCAAAAGCTGAGAGAATTCAGCACCACAAAACCAGGTCTCCAACAAATGCTAAAGGATCTTCTCTAGGCATTAAACACAGAAAGGGTGTATAAACTCGAGCCCAAAGCAATAAAGTAAATGGCAATGGGATCATACTTATTAATAATTACCTTAAATGTAAATGGGTTGAATGCCCAACCAAAAGACAAAGACCTGCTGAATGGATACAAAAACAAGACTTGTATATGTTGTCTACAAGAGACTGGGAGCTGACTGTGACTCAGATCATGAACTCCTTACTGCCAAATTCAGACTTAATTGAGGAAAGTGGGGGAAAACCATTAGACCATTCAGGTATGACCTGAATCAAATCCCTTATGATTATACAGTGGAAATGAGAAATAGATTCAAGGGATTAGATCTGATAGACAGAGTTCCTGATGAACTATGGACAGAGGTTCATGACACTGTACAGGAGACAGGGATCAAGACCATCCCCATGGAAAAGAAATCCAAAAAAGCA
>NW_011490636.1:804-2225 GCF_000754665.1 Bison bison bison | reverse complement strand
AAGAAAATACAATGGATTAAAGACAATCTCTTTAACAAGTGGTGCTGGGAAAACTGGTCAACCACTCGTAAAAGAATGAAACTGGAACACTTTCTAACACCATACACAGAAATAAACTCAAAATGGAATAAAGATCTAAATGTAAAACCAGAAACTATAAAACTCCTAGAGGAGAACATAGGCAAAACACTCTCCAACATAAATTATAGCAGGATCCTCTATGACCCACCTCCCAGAATATTGGAAATAAAAGCAAAAATAAATAGGACCTAAGTAAAATTGAAAGCTTCTGCACAAAAAGGAAACTATAAGCAAGGTGAAAAGACAGCCTTCAGAATGGGAGAAAATAATAGCAAATGAAGCAACTGACAAACAACTAATCTCAAAAATATACAAACAACTCCTGCAGCTCAATTCTAGAAAAATAAATGACCCAATCAAAAAATGGGCCAAAGAATTAAACAGACATTTCTCCAAAGAAGACATACAGATGGCTAACAAACACATGAAAAGATGCTCAGCATCACTGATTATCAGTTCAGTTCAGTTCAGTTCAGTCACTCAGTTGTGTCCAACTCTTTGCAACCCCACGAATTGTAGCACACCAGGCCTCCCTGTCCATTACTAACTCCTGGAGTTCACTCAAACTCAAGTCCATCGAGTCTGTGGTGCCATCCAGCCTTTCATTCTCTGTCATCCCCTTTCCTGTTGACCTCAATCACTCCCAGCACTAGAGTCTTTTCCAATGGGTCAACTCTTCTCATGAGGTCAGCTCATTATCAGAGAAATGCAAATCAAAACCACAATGAGGTACCATTTCATGCCAGTCAGAATGGCTGCTATCAAAATTCTACAAGCAGTAAATGCTGGAGAGGGTGTGGAGAAAAGGGAACCCTCTTACACTGTTGGTGGGAATGCAAACTAGTACAGCCACTATGGAGAACAGTGTGGAGATTTCTTAAAAAACTGGAAATAGAACTGCCATACAACGCAGCAATCCCACTGCTGGGCATACACATCAAGGAAACCAGAATTGAAAGAGACACGTGTACCACAATGTTCATCGAAGCACTGTTTATAATAGCCAGTACATGGAAGCAACCTAGATGTCCATCAGCAGACAAATGAACAAGAAAGTTGTGGTACATATACACAATGGAGTATTACCCAGCCATAAAAAAGAATACATTTGAATTAGTTCTAATGAGGTGGATGACTGCAACCTATTATACAGAGAAAGTAAGCCAGAAAGAAAAATACCAATACAGTATACTAACGCATATATATGGAATTTAGAACGATGGTAATGGTAACTCTGTATGTGAGACAGCAAAAGAGACACAGACGTATATAACAGTCTTTTGGACTCTGTGGGAGAGGGAAAGGGTGGGATGATTTGGGAGAATGGCATTGAAACATGT
>NW_011490636.1:0-704 GCF_000754665.1 Bison bison bison | reverse complement strand
CCAGCAGAAAATTACTAGAGCTAATCAATGAATATAGTAAAGTTGCAGGATATAAAATCAACACACAGAAATCTCTTGCATTCCTATACACTAATAATGAGAAAATAGAAAGAGAAATTAAGGAAACAATTCCATTCACCATTGCAACGAAAAGAATAGAATACTTAGGACTATATATACCTAAAGAGACAAAAGACCTATATATAGAAAACTATAAGACACTGGTGAAAGAAATCAAAGAGGACACAAATAGATGAAGAAATACACCATGCTCATAGATCAGAAGAATCAATATAGTGAAAATGAGTATACTACCCAAAGCAATCTATAGATTCAATGCAATCCCTATCAAGCTACCAATGGTATTTTTCACAGAGCTAGAACAAATAACTTCACAATTTGTATGGAAATACAAAAAACCTCGAATAGCCAAAGCAATATTGAGAAAGAAGAATGGAACTGGAGGAATCAACCTGCCTGACTTCAGGCTCTACTACAAAGCTACAGTCATCAAGACAGTACGGTACTGGCACAAAGACAGAAATATAGATCAATAAAACAAAATAGAAAGCCCAGAGATAAATCCATGCACCTATGGACACCTTATCTTTGACAAAGGAGGCAAGAAAATACAATGGATTAAAGACAATCTCTTTAACAAGTGGTGCTGGGAAAACTGGTCAACCACTTGTAAAAGAATGAAA
>NW_011490635.1:4906-5341 GCF_000754665.1 Bison bison bison | reverse complement strand
ACCCACGTTTAAGGGCTCAGTCCCACAAGACAGTCCTGCCCCCAATTCTGATGCTAGTCCCAAGCCCGGGTTGTCCCCTGTACCGCTAACACTTGGGTTATGGAGCAGAGGCTCCCCTGACCCCAGGAAAACAGTTTATTACATCCTTGGCTTATAAAGAAAAAGGATATAATTCAGGATCAGCCAGAGGGTTCCTGGGGCGAGCTGTAGGAGCAGGTATGAGCTTCCAAGCCCCCTCTGGTTGAACCACTCGCCCTGAACCTCCATGGGCTGACCAGCCGGGACGCCCCGAACCCCGTCCTGTGGGGGCTTCCTGGAGGCTTTGTGCCTGGGTGCATTGATTAGGTCACTGACCGTGGGTGATCAAGTCCATCGCTGGCTCCCCGCCCCCGAGAGTCGGGGGGCGGGGCTGTCCCGCATGCTGGGCCTCCCGGG
>NW_011490635.1:779-1634 GCF_000754665.1 Bison bison bison | reverse complement strand
TCGTGGGGGAACAGGCACCGTGGCAGACAGCTGCTGAGGGGAGCCTGGGCACGGCCAGCGGGCATGCCAGCGGCACTGCAGCTGACGACGCCAACAGGGAGGAAGGCGCAGGGCTTGGCCCCGGGGCTCCCCAGAGCAGGGGAGCACGTCCCCAGGGTGCTGGCCGTGGCGGGGGGTGTGGGGCCTGCCGGCACTTGGAGGAGCGTCACTTTCGGGTCCCAGGCCTCCTGGGCCACCATGCCCCCGGCCTGCCTCCTCCCTCCTGCAGCCGCCCCTACCCAGCCCTGGGGGGCTGTGGAGGGTGGGAGGTGGTGGGCAAACCCCAGCAGCCGCGGAGGAGTCCAGGGATGGCTGGTTGGAGGGCCAGGACCCGGCGGGGACAGTTCAGAGAGGAAACCCACTGCTCTGACTCGATGTCCAGGCTGCCCGGCCCCAGCTCCAGCTGGGCCAGCAGGTAGCCCCGTAGAGAAGTCTGGCTCTGGGGCAACCAGAGCTCGCCTCCCTGAGCTGGGATTCAAATGGGTTCATTTTCACCAGTTGGGACAGAAATCTGTGTGCAGAGAAAGCCCATTTCCTTGCCTTCTTCAGCAGACAGGTGGGGCCTCAAAAACTAGGTTCTGGAGCCAATTCCAGTGTGAGCGCGTGTGCCCATGCGCACGCATGCATGAACGTGCGTTGTGCGGGTGTGCGTGTGTGTGCACGTGTGTGCACGTGCGTGTGCGTGCGTGTGTGTCTTGGGTGGAAGGTGTTCCCACCCCTCCAACAAGCAGTGCTCCAGTACCCGCTGGGTGGTACAACTCAATCCCATTCAGACAAAGCTCAGACCCACGTTTAAGGGCTCAGTCCCACAAGACA
>NW_011490635.1:0-679 GCF_000754665.1 Bison bison bison | reverse complement strand
GTACAACTCTCACATCCACACCCTGTCTCACATCCACACCTCCGCCATGATTCACTTCTAGTGTATTCTCTAATGTTTCCTTTTATAAATACAGGCAAATATTCTCTCCCCCATCATCACCCCAAAATGTGGCATACCATACACGATGTTCTGCATGTTGCTTTTTTTTTCACTTAAAAAAAAAACGGACCGTGGAGACCCTCTCCCGTCAGCACATAGAAAATTTCCTGACCCCGTTGTTGAGCGCTGCAGTGTTCCCTGGTATGACTGTCCTGACACGTATTTGGTCCCCTAGAGGGACACCTGGCTGGTTACCACTTTTGCTGTTATAAGCAGCGCCTTGGCTAGTTAACCTTGATCGTGCGTCCTTCTGCACAGGAGGTATTTGGTGTACAACCGCAGTGGGGGAAAGCGCCCGGGATCCAGTCAGGGGTCAAAATGCCTCCTGGGGGCGGCCCCTCCCCTCGCCCCCGCACCTGCTTCCCCGCCACCTTGGCAGCCCGGCATGGCAGCAGCCTCTGGGACTTACAGGAGGTTTCCCCCAGTCTGTTACGTTTCTCCTGTTGCAGGGGCGCGGTCCCCTCCCCCGGCGCTCACTCCCAACCCCGCCCACTTCCCCAGGGGTATCTCCACTCCAGTGCTGACGGTTCACCCGGTTCTTTCTAGCACACTTAGTTTC
>NW_011490634.1:9913-10342 GCF_000754665.1 Bison bison bison | reverse complement strand
AGTACTAGATATATTTTTACTATCATTTTTTTAATTTTTAAAAAAATTTAAGTCCTTTATTACTCCTTTAGTTTTCATTTTTATAACCTACTATTACTTTGAAAAAAAAAAGAGATCCTAATTTTTAAAGCAAACTTCATATATATATACTTTTTATAATTTTCATGACTTTTTTTCTTTTTTTCTGTTCTTTAATATTGTATTTTTGAAAATCCAACCTCTTCTCTAGATTTTTAATCTTTGCTTTTTGGTATTTGTTATCAATTTTGTACCTATAAGAACCCGATCTTCAGTACCCATTTTTACTTGGGAGCGAGATTACTGGCTTGACTGCTGTCTCCCACTTTGGGCTTTCCTTTTTCTCCACCAGGTCACCTCTATCTCCTCCCTCCCCCTTCTCTTCTCTACCCAACTCTGTGAATCTCTTTG
>NW_011490634.1:5365-5757 GCF_000754665.1 Bison bison bison | reverse complement strand
GAATAAAATACTTAGGAATATATCTACTTAAAGAAACTAAAGACCTATATATAGAAAACTATAAAACACAGGTGAAAGAAATCAAAGAAGACACTAATAGATGGAGAAATATAACATGTTCATGGATTGGAAAAATCAGTATAGTGAAAATGAGTATACTACCCAAAGCAATCTATAGATTCAATGCAATCCTTATCAAACTACCAACGATATTTTTCACAGAGCTAGAACAAATAATTTCACAATTTGTATAGAAATACAAAAAACCTTGAATAGCCAAAGCAATCTTGAGACAGAAGTATGGAACTGGAGGAATCAACCTACTTGACTTCAGGCTCTACTACAAAGCCACAGTCATCAAGACAGTATGGTACTGGCACAAAGACAGAAAT
>NW_011490634.1:4806-5265 GCF_000754665.1 Bison bison bison | reverse complement strand
ATGGACAAATTCTTTAAAAAGTACAACTTTCCAAAACAGAACCAGGAAGAAATAGAAAATCTTAATAGACCCATCACAAGCACAGTAATTGAAACTGTAATCAGAAATCTTCCAGCAAACAAAAGCCCAGGTCCAGATGTCTTCACAGCTGAATTCTACCAAAAATTTAGACCAGAGCTAACACCTATCCTACTCAAACTCATCCAGAAAATTACAGAGGAAGGTAAACTTCCAAACTAATTCTATGAGGCCACCATCACCCTAATACCAAAACCTGACAAAAATGTCACAAAAAAAGAAAACTACAGGCCAATATCACTGGTGATCATAGAAGCAAAAATCCTTAACAAAATTCTAACAATCAGAATCCAACAACACATTAAAAAGATCACACAGCATGATCAAGTGGGCTTTATCCCAGAGATGCAAGGATTCTTCAATATCCACAAATCAATCAAT
>NW_011490634.1:0-626 GCF_000754665.1 Bison bison bison | reverse complement strand
ACGGAATGTTCCCTTTGTATCTCTAATTTTCTTGAAGAGATCTCTAGTCTTTCCCATTCTGTTGTTTTCCTCTATTTCTTTGCATTGATCGCTGAGGAAGGCTTTCTTATCTCTTCTTGCTATTCTTTGGAACTCTGCATTCAGATGCTTATATCTTGCTTTTTCTCCTTTGCTTTTCACTTCTCTTCCTTGCACAGCTATTTGTAAGGCCTCCCCAGACAGCCATTTTGCTTTTTTGCATTTCTTTTCCATGGGGATGGTCTTGATCCCTGTCTCCTGTACAATGTCATGAACTCCCAACCATAGTTGATCAGGCACTCTATCGGATCTAGTCCCTTAAATCTATTTCTCACTTCCACTGTATAATCATAAGGGATTTGATTTAGGTCATACCCGAATGGTCTAGTGGTTTTCCCTACTTTTTTCAATTTAAGTCTGAATTTGGCAATAAGGAGTTCATGGTCTGAGCCACAGTCAGCTCCTGGTCTTGTTTTTGCTGACTGTATAGAGCTTCTCCATCTTTGGCTGCAAAGATATAATCAATCTGATTTCGCTGTTGACCATCTGGTGATGTCCATGTATAGAGTCTTCCCTTGTGTTATTGGAAGAGGGTGTTTGCTATGACC
>NW_011490633.1:4640-5624 GCF_000754665.1 Bison bison bison | reverse complement strand
AGATGCAACCAGTCCATCCTAAAGGAAATCAGTCCTGAATATTCATTGGAAGAACTGATGTTGAAGCTGAAACTCCAATACTTTGGCCACCTGATGCGAAGAACTGACTCATTGGAAAAGATCCCGATGTTGGGAAATATTGAAGGTGGTAGGAGAAGGGGACAACAGAGAATGAGATAGCTGGATGACAACATGAACCCGATGGACATGTGTTTGAGTAGGCTCTGGGAGTTGGTGATGGACAGGGAAGCCTGACATGCTGCAGTCCATGGGGTTACAAAGAGTCGGACATGACTAAGCGAATGAAGTGACTGACGGACTTAAAATTATAAGACTTCCCTTTACATACTCAATGATCTACAAGTTTTCCACAGTCAAAGATATTTTCTGGATCATTCTTTGACACCTAAGAGGCTCTAAAGTATGTTCCTACATCACAAAGCCTTTGAGAGGGCGTGTGTGCACACTAAGTTGCTTCAGTAGTGTCTGACTCTTTGCGACCCCATGGACTGTAGCCCTCCAACCTCCTCTGTCCATGGGATTCTCCAGGTAAGAATACAGGAGTAGTTTGCCATGCCTTCCTCCAGGGAGTCTTCCTGACCCAGGGATCAAACTGGCATCTCTTATGTGTCCTGCACTGGCAGGCAGGTTCTTTACCTCTAGCTCCACCTGGGAAGCTCCTTTGAGATGGCAGCATCCTCTAAAGCAGAATGGCCTAAGAGTTAAGAGAAGAGAGAGTTGGTACACCAAGCCTAGAGCTGCCTTAGTGCCGGTGCCAGCCGGCAAAGTCGATCAGGTCCCGAGAACGTGCACGGCGGGGCTGAGAAAAGAAACTAAAGCAAGAGACTACAACAAAGATGGGGTCGAGAGGTTCAGACACATCTCCACGAAGGGACGCAGTCTGACACCAACTTTATTCAGCATCTTATATTTATACAGAAAAGCGTAGAGAAAGACAAGACAGTTGACATTTTTTCTGGTTGA
>NW_011490633.1:1457-2046 GCF_000754665.1 Bison bison bison | reverse complement strand
GTACATCATATGAAATGCTGGGCTGGATGAAACACAAGCTGAAATCAAGGTTGCTGGGAGAAATATCAATAACCTCAGATAAGCAGATGACACCACCCTTATGGCAGAAAGTGAAGAACTAAAGAGCCTCTTGATGAAAGTGAAAGAGGAGAGTGAAAAAGTTGGCTTAAAACTCAACATTCGGAAAACTAAGACCATGACATGCAGTCCCATCACTTCATGGCAAATAGATGGGGAAACAATGGAAACAGTGAGGGACTTTATTTTGAGGGGCTCCAAAATCACCACAGATGGTGATTGCAGCCATGAATTTGAAAGACACTTCCTCCTTGGAAGAAAAGCTATGACCAACCTAGAAAGCATATTAAAAAGCAGAGACATTACTTTGCCAACAAAGATACATACAGTCAAAGCTATGGTTTTTCCAGTAGTCATGTATGGATGTGAGAGTTGGACTATAAAGAAAGCTGAGCGCCAAAGAATTGATGCTTTGAACTGTTGTGTTGAAGAAGACTCTTGAGATTCCCTTGGACTGCAAGGAGATGCAACCAGTCCATCCTAAAGGAAATCAGTCCTGAATATTCATTGG
>NW_011490633.1:0-204 GCF_000754665.1 Bison bison bison | reverse complement strand
GGATTCTTTTCAGGGCTGGCCAATATGTCATTAAAAAACACAGAATAAGCACTTTGAGCCAGATCTGAAGATTCTGATCATTTTGACCCCTACTAAAAGCTGGCTCCTCTTGAACAATTATAACAAATACTCTGCTAACTTTGGCTCTTAAATATTCAGATGGCAGCCATGCCTTATCTCTATACAAAAGGAAAAGGGAAAACC
>NW_011490632.1:4616-5117 GCF_000754665.1 Bison bison bison | reverse complement strand
CGTTTTGGCCAGAACTTTTTCGCCAAAATATGCTTCACCTGAATAACAAATTCTATGGGGAAGCTCCTGAGTTCCTCAATCCCCTGAATATTTCATTTTGACCAAATTCTCCTGTATGAGTTCATAATGTTTTGGGATCAACTTTCCAAGAATCTTGACATTTTTAAAAGCTATGAACCAAATATGAGGTCTGCCATTTGCTTGTTCTCTTCCATGTCCTCTCAAGCTCCCTCTCGAACACCTGCCTCCACTGACCTTCACCTGTGGGCTCATAACTGGCACTGATCATCTCAGACCTCTTACCAGGGTTGGTAGAGGGCAGCTTATTTTCCCCCCAAACCAAAGAAGTCATTATGGAGTTGGGCTTCTACTGGGCCCCTCTGGCCTTCGATTCCAGGAGGCCCTGACTTCCAGCCTCCCCTCCTGAGGCACACCCCCGCCGTCTGAGCCTGCCCCCTCCTCGGGATCCCTGGTCCCCAGACCCGGCCTGCAGCTGCCAGT
>NW_011490632.1:0-564 GCF_000754665.1 Bison bison bison | reverse complement strand
TGCAGAGTCGAACATGACTTCACTTTCACTTTAGGAATAGGAAGATCTGTCTAGTCAAAGCTATGGTTTTTCCGGTAGTCATGTATAGATGTGAGAGTTGGACCATAAGGAAAGCTGGGCGCCAAAGAATTGATGTTTTTGAACCTTGGTATTGGAGAAGACTTTTTTTTCCCTTCAACATTTTAATTGATTAATTAATTTTTTAGTTTACAATATTGTATTCGTTTTGCCATACATCAACATGAATCCACCATGGGTGTACACATGTTCCCCATCCTGAACCCCCCTCCCACCTCCCTCCCCATACCGTGAGTCATCCCAGTGCACCAACCCCAAGCTTCTTGTATCCTGCACTGAACCTAGACTGGCGATTCATTTCTTATATGATATTATACATGTTTTAATGCCATTGGAGAAGACTCTTGAGAGTCCCTTGGAGTGCAAGGAGATCAAACCAGTGAATCCTAAAGGAAATCAGTCCTGAATATTCATTGGAAGGACTGATGTTGAAGCTGAATCTCCAATACTTTGGCCACTTGATGTGAAGAACTGACTTATTTGAAA
>NW_011490631.1:31010-31406 GCF_000754665.1 Bison bison bison | reverse complement strand
TCTCCTGTGATCCAGTTTATTTGCTGCCATTTGGATTTCATTTCTATAGTTGAGCATCCAGTTGCCCCAATATAAAATTAAAAAGCTTCCTCCCTTTAATTAATTATACTTACCGTATTCTGTACTATTATTTAGCTCATTCACCTTGAAGAGTTGGAATTAACTGTATCTCAGGGCCATAGACAAATGGTACTCTCAGCTAAAGTTGTGTTTTGGAGAGGTTTTGGAATAAAGTTGTAATTGCTATTGGCTCAAATTCAAACTCCTTAATCTACTAGCATTTGAGGCCTTCCAAAATCTGATCCCAATTTGCCTTTTCCTTTCATAAATTCCCATGCATGTTCCCTGCACAAGATAGTTGCTTAATAAACCAAGTGTGTTCCTCTTTCCTTGTAC
>NW_011490631.1:26231-26862 GCF_000754665.1 Bison bison bison | reverse complement strand
TAAAGAATATTCAATTGTAATCTGATTTTTCAACTTAGTGTTTTGGACACGTTAATTTTATTAACTTTTTGTGGAAAAATTATTATTCTTAACTTTATGAATTATCTGTATTTTTTTCTTTTTGGCTACACTGGGTCTTAGTTGGGGCATGCAGGATCTAGTTCCCTGATCAGGGATCCAACCCCAGGCCCCCTGCATTGGGAGTGTGGAGTCCTAACCACTGGACTACCAGAGAAGTCCTGAATTGTCTGTATTTATTTCTCATTTGACTTTATACTTGACACTCAAATGTTTCTGAAATAGCTTCCTCACATCCTTAACTGGTATATATTTTGTCTATAGCCACTGCTCAGTAAATGTTTTATGGGAGTGGAGTAGAAGCTTTGTATAATGTACTCCCCAAATTCAGTAGATTTAGATTTTGAATAATGTGCTATTGTTGATGAAATGTTTTTCTGCTCCTCACTATTAACAGGGATGATCAAGGGTTATCCATGTTTGAACATGACTTGTGTAATAGATGTGCAAAATGAGGCTTCTGAGTATATGGACTATGGCAGTTGGGTGAATAATTGAGTATATCAGGGAAAAGTAAAAATTTTAATCGAATCATACCCATTTTCATCCTTAT
>NW_011490631.1:22984-23485 GCF_000754665.1 Bison bison bison | reverse complement strand
TTTTCCAGTCCTGTGACCACAGCTGAGTTTTCCAAATTTGCTAGCATATCTTATATCATGCCAGGCACTATATTAAGCCCTCAACATGCATTATCACATTCAGTCCTTTCCTCAATTTTATGAGGGAGGTACATTCTCTGTTTTTCCAGGCACCAGTTCTTTTCCATGCCTGTGATGAAGGTGAACAATACATTTATTATTGTTTCTAGGCTCAGTGACTAACGTGGTGGCTGTCTTGTTATAGGCACTCAATGGAAGATTACTGGTTGAGGAAATGAACACTGTTCTTTTGCTGTTCAGCAGCGCCCCCCTCCCCACCATGGTGCTCTACCTAGGTTTCTACACCTGGGCTCATCCTTAGCTCCACCCACATTCAGATGTGTCTTTCCTAAATTAGATACCCTCAGGCCTTTTATTTCTGCTGGACAGCTGATAAATTAATCCTGATAGGATGATAGCAGCAGATAATTACTGTATGTTAATGCGTCACTCCTCCTACAT
>NW_011490631.1:22176-22884 GCF_000754665.1 Bison bison bison | reverse complement strand
TGCATCTCTTCCATCTAGTTGCTTCTGAGTTATATCCTTTTATAATAAACCAGTAATCACTAAGTAAAATGTTTCTCAGAGTTCTGTAAGCCACTCTAGCAAATGAAGTGAACCCAAGGAGGGAGTCTTAGGATCCTTTGATTTATAGCCAGTTGGTCACAGGTACAGGTAACAACCTGGACTTGGAGCTGCCCTCTGGAGTCTAAGAAGTAGGTCATGGGAACCTCCACTCTACAGCAGATATGTCAGAAGCATAGGTAAACAATTTTTTGAATGTTGAGTTTTAAGCCACATTTTTCACTCTCCCCTTTCACCCCCATCAAGAGGCTCTTTAGTTTCTCTTCACTTTCTGCCATTAGAGTGGTATCGTCTTTATATCTGAGGTTGTTGATATTTCTCCCAGCAATCTAGATTCCAGCTTGGGAGTTATCCAGCCCAGCATTTCACAGGATGTACTCTGCATATAGGGCTTCCCAGGTAGCTCAGACGGTAAAGAAACTGCCTGCAATGCAGCAAACACAGGTTCAATCCCTGGGTCGGGAAGATACCCTGGAAAAGGGAATGGCAACCCATTCCAGTATTTTTGCCTGGAGAATTCCATGGACAGACCATGGGGTCAAAAAGAGTCGGCTACAACTGAGCAACTAACACTTCCACACTTTGACTCTGCACATGAGTTAAATATGCAGGGTGACAATATAAAGCCTT
>NW_011490631.1:21159-22062 GCF_000754665.1 Bison bison bison | reverse complement strand
AGTACCAAGCTGCAGTTGTAGGGGTGGGAAGGAAGGGTGTGATGCATATATCTCAAGAGTGACACCATATAGATAGCTGCCTACTCTATGTGTTGTGCCAGCTTTGATGAGTAATTTTTAAAAGCCAAGAGTTATTATCCCTGGCTGTCATTCCTTAGTTTTTGTTTTGTTGTGTTTTAAATTATTATTAGATTTGTGGATCCTCTAGAGCAAAACCTCAAGCCCATTTGGGCAAAGATGAATGGCTAAGCCTAATAAGATGCATGGTGCTGTGAAATTAGATTAATTAACTAGGATTTGAATTGAAGTTGAATTTGTCCAGAATGTATTCCTATGAAATGTTTGTTTGCAGTGCCTACAGTGTGCCACATTGAATGTAATTTTTCTTTTTGTATTGGGAAGGAGAGCATGTAGTGGAACATCTTAGAAGAGGAGAAAAATATCTCACTGTATACCCTTCTGTTCTCCACGAGGCCTCAGATTAATTCACCATGGTGTATTCCATTTTGGGTCAATTATATCTTTAAGAGGTCATAAGAGTAACCTTTAAAAATTATATTTTTTAAAATAGAGGTCATAAGAAGTATATTACCACAGATTTTAAAAGGTTTGCTCATTTTACCTTGCCAAGATATATGCACATAATCTGCTTTTATACATAGATGATTAATTTTTAGGTTGATCAGTTCAGTTCAGTTCAGTCGCTCAGTTGTGTCCAACTCTTTGCAACCCCATGAATCGCAGCACGCTAGGCCTCCCTGTCCATCACCAACTCCCGGAGTTCACTCAGACTCACGTCCATCAAGTCAGTGATGCCATCCAGCCATCTCATCCTCTGTCCTCCCCTTCTCCTCCTGCCCCCAATCCCTCCCAGCATCAGAGTCTTTTCCAATGAGTCAACTC
>NW_011490631.1:14827-20027 GCF_000754665.1 Bison bison bison | reverse complement strand
TTGTATATTAATGCATATATATTGAATTTAGAAAGATCTTATATGCAAGGCAGCAAAAGAGACACAGATGTAAAAAACAGACCTTTGGTCTCTGTGGGAGAAGGCGAGGGTGGGGTCATTTGAGAGACTAGCATTGAAACATGTATATTACCATATGTAAAATAGATGACCAGTGCAAGTTCGATGCGTGAAACAGAGCACTCAAAGCTGGTGCTCTGTGACAATCCAGAGGGGTGGGGCAGGCAGGGATGTGGGAGGGGGTTTCAGGATAGCGGGACATGTGCACGCATGGCTAACTCATGTTGGTGTATGCAAAAACCATCACAATATTGTAAAGTAATTCTCCAATTAAAATAAAGTAATTAAAACAAAAGAAGCATTTTCCACAGTTTGTTGTGATCCACACAGTCAAAGGCTTTAGTGTAGTTAATGAAGCAGAAGTAGTTGTCTTTCTGGAATGCTCTTGGTTTTTCTATGATCCAATAGATGTTGGCAATTTGATCTCTGGTTTCTCTGCCTTTTCTAAATCCAGCTTGAATATCTGGAGTTCTTGGTTCACGTACTCTTCTCTGTATCTGTGACAGGAAAATATTTATTTTTCCCCTGTATAAACTACTGCTGTTTTTCAGTGAATTTTTAATCAGTAAGAAATAATCCATTATCTTGAGTCAATCAAACCTGACTCCAAAAACAGCTACCACTTTGAACTTTAAGCGACAGTAAGTTTTCAGATTGTTTGAGGAACAACCAGTAATCTCATGTTAATGTAAATGCTTGAAGTAATCAGCCAGAGTTTAGGGTTCTAGAGGTTGTCTTCTAAATTCCTAGGGAGAGAAACATAAAGGTAGTTAGGAAGCATGAAATCTTTAGCTGAAATCACATAAATATCTTTGAAGACAATCTCATGTGATCTTTTAAGATAAAAAGATATATATATAAAATGGAGAGCATGTGGGCAGTGCTACAGTTAAGATTATCTGCTGTCATTTTCATGCATTTTCATTTGGTCCTTTTTAGGTGTTTCCATTTGGTCCTTTTTATGCACAGATTTGTTTTGACTTAGTTATAAACAATAGGATGTATTTCTTTTTCCTTCAGTTAAAATTGTATCATATACATGTTTTTAAGTCTCTGCATAGTTTTCTGTATCTTCACTATTAATGATGGCATTATAGCAAATCAAGTGGTATACCAAAATATAGCTATTTCCCTACTTTGACCCATTGGATTTTCCCCCAAATATTTTAGTTCTCTAAACAATGCTGAGATGAATATCTTCATATATATAACTTTCCTTAATATTTTTTTTAATTAGCATAGGTTCATAGGGGTGAGATTTCAGTCAAGTGTTTAATAGGAAAGCCATCTGATTCTTTTTTAAATTAGGCTAATTGCAGAGACTGTGATCATGAACTTCTTATTGGAATTCCTTACATGTTTAAAATAATGGTTAGTATTATTATCATGGGATCTCAGTTTGGCATACTAAAAAACATTCTTGAGAGCGAAAGGTAAAGTATAGTGTAAGAGAAACACAGGAAAATTTTAAGGCTTTTAAAAGTATGGATTTATAAGGAACCCAGGTCTGGGTGAAGGATGTGGTGAAGGAATGTCGTAGGGCAAGGTGTACTTCTTACTGAAGTGTGAGAAGACATATAGCAGCTTAAGACCTGCTGGTGAGACAGCTGAGATATATTCACTGGGAAGGCCCTTATTTCATGGAAAAGCCATTTAAATATTCTCTGTAAGGACTCAAAGCTGTAAGTGCTTCTCAGATTGTTGCATATTATATTATCTTGTATTCAGAGGGAAGTGTTTATAAGACATTGCCTAAAAGAGAGTGGTGTACGATCAAGTAAACCCTATGACAGCAGCTTCTACACTTGAAAGAGTCCATGAGGCTTTCAAATTCTTCCTCAGCATAAAGTTTAAGTATTAGATGAAAGTGACAACTCCGTTTCATTTCTTAATTAAAAGAAATGTCAGCCTGACCATCATACTCAGAAAGGTTTAAAAAAATTCAGAAGTATGTTATGTGATATAATTGGGCTAGCCTTCCCCCCCCAAAATGTACACCTTAATATTTCATTTTCATTGATTGAAAGGTCTTAGGTCAAGGAAAAGGGAATTTTAGAAATAAAACATGAAATAACTCCTTCTTTAATATATATCTGATTATCTGATTTTTGAATAGAACTACTATTACTATTACTATTGAACAAAATAATGTGACCACCCCTCCTTATATTTCCCCCTGTGTCTGTTTTGTACAGCATTCTTTTCTAACCTATATCCTGAATATTGGTTAGAAACTGCAAACTTTTAACTACCAGATATCCCCCATCACTGGCACTGCAACTCAGTATATTTGATGTGCCATATTTAATTTTTCATGCTTTTTAAAATGATATTTGAGTTGTGATGTCATATAGAGAGCTACTGACTTGTCACCCTCATTATACTGTGCTTCAGTGACTACTTCCCAAACATTAATTACATTGCAGAAAGACTATGTCTATTGTTTTTAGTTTTTTTCCCCCTTAACTATGAACTTTAAATTGCTTTAAAAATTAAATGCAGCCAATTAGTGTTTATAATATTCTCTTAATTAAACACAGTTGGAGGTCCAGGCTATGTAGTATATGAAACACTGACAGCATTGCCAAAAGATAACCCACACCCAGTTCATTTTTTGTGACAAGGAGTTTGTAAATGATTACAGCTCATGCCACATTTGTCAACCTATGTGTATTCTGATGTCAAGATACCTTAGAGATATAAATGACTACTTATCTCTAAGTATAGTGGATGTCACCCATGTGTTAGTCACAGTTGCTCATGAGTAAATGCTGTAAGGTGACACTGCATCAAAGAAAGTTATAGTGGGCCTAGAGGGCGATTCAGGGGGCTTCCCAGGTGGCTCAGTGGTAAAGTATCCACCTGCCAATGCAGGAGCTGCTGAAGATTCAAGTTCGATCCCTGGGTTGGGAAGATCCCCTGGAGGAGAAAATGGAAACCCACTCCAGTTTTCTCCTGGAAAATCCGATGGACAGGAGAAGCCTGGTGGGCAACAGTCCATGGGGTCAAAAGAGTCTGACACAAATGAGCCGCTGAACCTGCACAAGAGGTCTGTGCCTTGATGATAGTGGTGTTTTTATAAATTCTGTGTGATTGCATAACCGGATGCCCAGCTTAATGAAATATTATGCTTTGTACCACTTCCAAGGAATGAGAATTTGGTAAACTGTATTTAGTGTAAAACTTCAAGAAGTATTGTCTTTCTTTGGATACTCAGAAGGTACCTACCTCCAGTTGAGACTCTTCTTCAGGGTCACCATTAGAATTGTCTATTATAGTACTGGCTGAAGCCTCAGTCAATAGAGATTTCTTGACAGAATGCCAGAACACAGAGTTTTGACTGTAATTCACATGCTTTCTTGAAGACAAAAGGGTCAGAGTCAGTTAGTGTGGGCCTTAAATATTTGAAACAGACACCAAATGAGACTCAGTGAAAAAAAAAATAGTAGAAATACAAATTCCTTCTCAGTAACTCGAGGCCAGTATCTTCTTCAGGACTCTTACAGCTTTGGCAGAGGGGGAAAAGAACTCTACCTTTGTATCACTGAATCCTGTTAGAGGAATTTTATATAAGCACATGAATACTACAATTTATGTGCTGTGCTGTGCTTAGTCACTCAGTCATGTCCAACTCTTTGCAACCCCATGGACTGTAGCCCGCCAGGCTCCCCTGTCCATGGGGATTCTCCAGGCAAGAATACTGGAGTGGGTTGCCATGCCCTCCTACAGGGGATCTTCCTAACGCAAGGATTGAACCCAGGTCTCCTCCATTGCAGGCATCTTTACCAACTGAGCCACCAGGGAAGCCCAAGAATATTGGGGTGGGTAGTCTATCCCTTCTCCGGGGGAACTTCCTGACCCAGGAAACAAACTGGGGTCTCCTGCCTTGCAGGCGGATTCTTTACCAGCTGTAGGAAGGTCCAAATTCTTAATCTTGTTCAGCAGTGTTAATTCATATGTTCAAGCAACCAGGGATGTAACACTGAGTCCCTCTGAGGCTGTGGAAGGGAAAGTTTTATCATTGTTCGTTTCTATCTAGAGATGAGCTCAATTCTCCTCATTTATCCATGGAAGACATTCCGTGAGGATTCAGGCCAGTCCTGTCTCTGCCCTAAGGCTTAAAGAATCATGTCTGGCTAGAAGGCAGCCCTGTAAATTTGGTGGTTGCTGGAATACTTTGCCTTTAGAGGCACAAAGGAAAGCACTCTAGTCACAGGACAGCTTCTTTAATGGTCTGCCATGTGACTTAAGTTTCAAAACTAGAAATTAGTACCTTTAGTCAAAGATGCTGAATTTTGAAATGGCCTCTGGAAAAGCTAACTTCTAGTAGGGATAAGCCATTTAGGTCTGATTAGTCATTAATCACTTTGAATAAGTTGTTGACAGGTAACATCTGGAAAGGGGATGAAAGATGCCAGAAAGGGATATACAGACAGATCAAGTAACCTTTGGTGAAAGAGAGGAAAGAGTGGTATATTTAGAGTAGGAATGCAGGAAAGGTGCTGTAGTAGGCTCTTTTATTCAGTCTACGAGCAGCAACAAGCCACTGGAGTTCTGAAGAAGCCAGAAGAAGGGACTGTGTGTGTGGCTGTGAGTGTAGGAGGGGGTGTGCACATACTATACAAGACAGAGAGAGAGAAACTTTACCAATTGAAATCTGTAAGAATTTGGTAAATTATTATTGGAGAGCATTGCTATTCTTTAATTTTTAATACTGGAAATCCCTTCCTTTTCTTAATGTGATTTTATGACTCTCTAAAATCTTTATATAACTTCTTGCATACCTTGTCCCCCTGCCAAAATTTTGCTCCGTTTTAAGCAGTCTGAGTGAGTGAGGGCTTGTGTGTTGCTCACGTTTAGGTTGGTGACTTATTCAACCAAATCTACTTATTCATGATCCATGAAATGAGATGTGTTTATATTATGTGTACATTTTAAGCAGTATGTTAGGCATTTTACTTGCTTCTAAGATACATGGAATTAAGTAAGCTACCAAATCTCTCTAGACCTCCATTTTCACACCTGTATTAGGAAGAGTGAAATGATGATATTAATGACAATGATGATGGCAGCCACCAATAAGGAATGAATCTTTACTGTGTTCCCCACACTAGAATAGGAA
>NW_011490631.1:12869-14727 GCF_000754665.1 Bison bison bison | reverse complement strand
AGAATAGGAACGTCACATATATTATTTTAAAATTGTATGTGATATTCTTTTTCTCATTATACTATTAGAATGTGTTCATTATAAGAAAAAAATAAGATAATAGAAAGAAAATAGTCAAAACTTGCCTTAGTGCTATCATCTAATAATCAACATAAGTATTCTATCATCTATCCATTGTTGATACTTTGATGATGTGCATACTCTCAAATTTTTTTTGCTACCAAACACATCCAGCATATGCTTTTGTTAATTCTCACCTCAAAATTTCAAGGTAGATATTCTTATTCTAATTTTATAGATGAACAAACATGAAGTTAAGGGAATAGAAGAGCTGATAATAGAACCCAAGTCTGTCTGACTTAAGACCTTTCTCCAATATACTTCTTCTCATTCTTTTATAATAGAAGTACTTGAGGAGACATCCTCCTCCCTTTAGCCAATGTCTGTACTTACACTTAACTGCTGAATGTGTCATTTCTTCCCCTATACAAAACAACTTGCCAGTAAGGTGTCATCTTCACGTTAAGACAAGATTTACCAAATAAAAATGATTGACTATACAGTTAGGGAACCAAGTCATCCAAAGTGATAGTGATATTTCTGGAAAAGTCCTCTGCCTCATCCATGAACCCCTTTACCTCTTAGCTTAAACAGAAATTATTTTTCCTGAGAGTTTCTATTAAAATGATAGCAAAGGTTCTTGTGGCTGATGAAGTAAAATGTTCTTATTCTTAAAAATCTATAGTAATGTCTTCTTCAGATATTCCACAGTGCCCTGCTCTCTAGGATCTTCCTTCCCTGTTAGAGAAGTAGTCTCCCTTGCAATGATTAGATCCTTTGTGTCAAACTAAGGTCTATTTAGAGGTTTTGCAACCCCCAAGGGCAAAAATATTATTCTGCATAGGAGCCTTTAGCTACTTTGCCCTATGCTTTTAGTATTCTCAGTTGCTTCCTGGCTTAAATTCTTATTTTCTTTTCTGGAAATGACTTTC
This sequence comes from Bison bison bison, assembly GCF_000754665.1. Taxonomy (NCBI): domain Eukaryota; kingdom Metazoa; phylum Chordata; class Mammalia; order Artiodactyla; family Bovidae; genus Bison; species Bison bison. The sequence continues at coordinate 13,735 of NW_011490631.1, read as the reverse complement.
ATTTTCTGAAATGATAAATCCCCATTCTCTAGCCAGAGATAAAGCTTAGGCTCAGTTATATCCCCACTTTCCTTGAACTGATGGCGAATCCAGATGACAAGCTAGAGCCTTTCTCCACAGTGGAGAATCTGGATAATTTGTACTCACAAATGGGTCAAGCATATTGCATTCAGTATTCCGTCAAGTCATGCCAAGGCCATGCTCTCACAGGTTTAGTTTTCAAAAGAATGGACTAGGAGGTTGTGTATTTCCTGGCATGGAGTATACCTCTTAGTGAAATGAAAGACACTTTGCAGACCAAAAACTGGCATGAAGCATACCTTTGATTTCATCGGCAAGCATGCCATATGTCACAGAATTCTACTGCTTCCTGTTGTTTCATCTGAGAGCGTCTTTCCTGCACATGGCTCTGAGTTGCAGTTAAGGAAAATGGATAGTGCAGTTAATTGATGTAAATAACTTGAATTCATTTGGGCCTAAGGTAGTTATTTGCCAAATGAATAGTATGCTGAGTTTGATACTCTTTATGGGAGGTAACATGTTACAGTGAAAAGAGCAGCAGACTAGGAATAATGAAACCTGGGTTCTCATCCAAAGTTGCTACTACTGCCTTGCTGTGTTTTGCAAATATTTGAGGCTCTGTTTTCTCATGTGAAAGTGGGAGTAATAACATCCTGGCAATGGACTATGTCAGACGGGTGTAAGTGTATAAATTGTAATGCTGTATGTGAGATTTAAAAGTTGAAAATGTCTAAAGTACTTTGCAAAATACTCTTTATATATACCTTCTAATGAATGGCTGAGTAGCCATACATTTATATGAACATAGATTGGAAAAGCAGAAAAGACAGTAAATATTTCATGTT
>NW_011490631.1:12366-12769 GCF_000754665.1 Bison bison bison | reverse complement strand
GTAATATATCCTCAATGTAGAGAACAGGGAAAATAGAAAGAAAATAAAAATCACGCAATACAATACAGAGATAATTGTCATTAGTATTTTGATGTATTTCCTTTCAGTTTTTAATTAAAAAAAATTGGTAATAAACCTCTATGTATGAGGGGTACTGCTTTTCTGGTTAAAAATTAATAGAACTTAATTATAAGAAATTTAATAGGAAGTTCTCTGTAATCAAGCCCTTTTAAATAATTTTTCACATTTAATTTCCATTTTGTATCTTATTATTTTCATGTAGCATTGTATTCTAGGGTTTCCCAAATCATTAAAAATTCTCTGAAGCTATTTTAGCTTTTTAGTATCTAAAATTTTAAACTTATGTGTAAGTAGAGAGCATGATTGACTAAACCCAGCATTT
>NW_011490631.1:11637-12257 GCF_000754665.1 Bison bison bison | reverse complement strand
GGGCAGACACTTTACCTTAAAAATAGACAATTAAACAGTAAATCTTTAATATCAGCAGATATGCTATACATTTTCAGATTTCTGGGACTATTTCATACATATATGTATAGTTTTTTTCATTTCTTTATTCTCATGAGAATCAAAATAAGATGTACAGATGAGAATTTATAGCTTTGTCTCTTAAATCTTTTTCAATTTCTATATTTCCCTTCCCACTATTAATTTTTTCCTTATAATTTGTGTGTTGAGGAAAATTGATCATTTCTCACTGTCTTGATTTTGCTCTTTACATTCCTGTTGCATTATGTGATAAGTTTCTCTGCCTGTAGTACTTTATATAAACTGGATGTTAGACTCCCACTGGTTAATAGAAATATAATGCAGAATACATATGTAGTTTTTAAATTCTGGGAGCCATGCTGAAAAAGGGAAAACTAGGTGAAATTAATTTTAAAAATATATTTTATTTAACCCAGTATACCCAACTGTTATCACATCCATGTACAATCCATGTAAAATTATTCAGCTCAGTTCAGTCGCTCAGTCGTGTCCGACTCTTTGCGACCCCATGGACTGCAGCATGCCAGGCCTCCCTGTCCATCACCAACTCCTGGAGCTGT
>NW_011490631.1:9268-11537 GCF_000754665.1 Bison bison bison | reverse complement strand
CCAGAATTTACCCAAACCCATGTCCATTGAGTCGGTGATGCCATCCAACCATCTCATCCTCTGTTGTCCCCTTCTCCTCCCACCTTCAATCTTTCCCAGCATCAGGGTCTTTTCAAATGAGTCAAATTATTAATGAGTTGTTTAAAATGGTTTTTCTTATAGTAAGCCTTTGAATTACTAAGCAAAAAAGCTACAGACCCCTAATGTGTGTAGCATTTTTATAAAGTCCTGCCATTAAAATATCAGGATTTGGGCTAGATTTCTAGCTATGGCCTAGCAAGAATCTATAAAACCACTCCTTAAGAAACAACTATAAACTATGAAGCACTACAGGTTGACAGAAACAACCTTTGAAGCCCCCTGGAAATTAACCAAAAGCCTCCAACATCCAGAAGGCACCTATACTTGAGTAAACTATTGGACTCTGAGTAATAATAATAATAATGGGACTCTGGTGTTTTGCCTTGGGCATGTTCATGTGCCACACATACTCTTCCCCACTTCTGTACACATATACATGTGCACGCATTTGCACAGAAGCACACACACACAGATCGGTCAGTGCCCATGTTGGGCAGGCTATGCCAGTTGGCTGGTTCACTTAATGTGGAGAGGTGTACAATGCCCACGTCCAGGGACATTGTTGGTAGAAGTGATACTCTCAGCGGAGTTGAGCCAGTGGGGTGGGTCAACAGTTCTCCTAATCTGAGGTTGTGATAAGCATATTTCAGTCTGAGACTGTGAACACGTGCAGCATGCAGTGGACACTTGAGAGAGCTTGGACCAGTTCTGTTCATTAACCCTGAAGCAGTGCACAGAGGAAATGCAAAAGGCCCAGTGGAAAATGAAAGCTTTGGCAAAGTTGAAAATGGCATGAGCTTTGATTGTTCTCTTTCCCTTGACAGAAGATAGAAAGAACCCTTATAGGTTTGAGGTGGTTGAGGACAACCTCTGTGCAGTTTTTGACTGACCACAAAGCTACAAGAACGCAGAATTCACCCTTAGGAAACCAAGCTTAAAAAGAGAATATAGCAAAAATACTAATCAGAGAAATCAGCAGCCATACATCACTGGGGGATGTATTTCTCAGATTTAGCCTGGGCAGATTACTAAATAAATTTTAAAAATCTGTAATAGTTACTTTCAGGGGGGAAAAAATCAGAATCCAGAGTTGTTATATTTCCCAAAATGTCCAGATTTTAGCAAAAAATTATGAAATATGCAAAGAAAAAGTCAATCAACATAAACTGTATCTGAATATCTCCAGATGTTGTAATTAACAGACAAGACTTCAAAGACTTTTGAATATGTTCAAAGAATAAAAGGAGACCACGAATAATGACTTCATGGAAAGCATGACAAAAATGAACAAACTCATGATTTTCAAGAAGGAAATAAAAATATAAGAAGAACCAAATAGAAATAATTAAAATGAAAAATCCACTAGAGGGACTCGACAGCAGATTTAAGATGGCAATGGAAGCAATCAGTTAACTTGAAGATTGAGCTATAGAAATTGTCTAATCTGAAGAACAGAGAGAAAAAAAATCAAAGAAAAATGAACAGAGCCTCAGGGACATGAAAGGTAACATCAAGAATACAAAAAAAAAAAAAGAATACCAACATATATATTAACACCAGAAGGAAGGCAGAAAAGTGGCAGCAGGGCATGCTTAACAAAAATATTTGCAAATTTAACACAAGGACTGTGTTCAGAAATAAAAAGGCCAGAAAAGACATACATGCTCCAATATGGATGAACAGGGGCACAGGGGCATTATGAAAGAAGTCAGATGCAGAAAGACTACATATTATGTGATTCCATTTATAGAAAATATCCAGAATAGGCAAATCTATAGACAGAAATTGTATTAGTAGTTGTCAAGTGCTGTGGGGAGGTTGAATTGGAAATGAATGCTTAATGGATTTAGGGATTATTTTTAGGATGGTGAAAATGTTTAAAAGTGGATGGTGGTCATGGCTTCAAACTGTGTAAATGTACCCCAAATCATTGAATTTCACATTTGAAGTGGTTCACTGTATATAATTTATATCTAAATAAAGCAGTTTAAAAAGAAATAGTTAACAAACAAAAACAAACAAAAAAAAAAGATCAGTAATATTGGCTCCCTGAATATGATGTTTTCAAAACAATAGATAACCTAGGATTGATACATTTACAGTTATGAACGTTATTAATTAATAATCATGACTGTAAACTGTTTTGCAAATTACATGGGGCTTTCACATGTTATATTTTATTGGAGTC
>NW_011490631.1:6641-9039 GCF_000754665.1 Bison bison bison | reverse complement strand
TGGGGTTGCAAAGAGTCAGACACGACTGAGTGACTTCACTTTCTTTCTTTCTATGCAAAAGGAGAAGAGTTAGATGATTTCTCCAGTGCCATATAGTAAGTGACAAACTCTGACTTTCTGACTCCAAGTTCACTGCCATTCCTACTCTATCAACCCTACTGTCTGTGGTAGCAACCCAATTGTAATTATTAATGCATTGTATTACTCCCTGTAGATAAATATGGAAACTTAAATATTAGAAGATGGGATCAAAAAGGTGAAAATCACAGCTCAATCTGTGCTATGTTCTTAGTGAGCATTTATTGGTAGGAAGGCTGAGGAAGTCTAATAAATTTACAGCTTGTGACCTGGAATGGCGCAGAAATCTGTATCAAACTGATCACACATTGACCCAGCAACACCACTCTTCTTCCAGCCCTCTTTCATGTGGGTGTCTAGTAAAGGCAAAATGTAGTAAGCAACAGAAATTGTGTGGATTTATACCCAATAACATGTTTGCAGAAAGAAAGTGAAGTCGCTCAGTCATGTCCTACTCTTTGAGACCCCATGGACGGTAGCCTGCCAGGCTCCTCCACCCATGGGATTTTCTGGGCAAGAGTACTGGAGTGGATTGCCATTTCCTTCTTGACGGGATCTTCCCGACCCAGGGATTGAACCCAGGTCTCCTGCACTGCAGGCAGACTCTTTACCGTCTGAGCCACCAGGGAAGCCTCCATGTTTGCAGAACAGCCATGTTTTTATAGTTTCACTGGTTTCACTCTTGGCATTGTAGGCTCCTTCCACTTAGATCTAAATAGCTCTTTTCCTCGACATCTTCTTATACCATCCTGGTCCATGAAGCTTATTCTCTTTGTTACATAGGTAATACCTTGCAGGTGCTCTATAGGGTCTAGAAGCCACATTGTCTCCTTCTAAGCTGCAAACTAAAATCTTGCCTAAGTTTCTCACTCGTTTCTAGCACCTTCCTCTGAATCTTATTTCAAAGAATCTGTGACCCTCATAACAAAGAGGTTAAGAGTACAGGGTCTAGAGCTGGACATTTTGGATTTGAATTCTAGCTCCATTAGCTGTGTGATCTTGGTGAAATTACTTAATCTTTCAGTGCTTCTGTTTTTTAATCTGTAAATGAGGAAAGCATATCTTATGAAATTTTTGAGGATAAGTTCAATCATGGATGTAAATTGCTTAAAATAGTGCCTGGATCATCTTTTTAGTCCTTTTACTTCTGATGATAATAATAATGATAATGAGGAGAAGGAGGAGAAGAATGACTATTTAAGCAAGCTGACAACTTGAACTTATACTAGGGGCTTGCTTCTGGTACTTGTTTTTTTGTTTTTTGTTTTTTGTTTTTTTTTAATTTCATGTGCTAACCATAACAGCCCTGAGAGGCTCATAGGATTAATGATATTAGGTATTTTCCACACTTTACAGAAGAGAAATGTTGGCACACTACTTTGTCATAAAGCTGGGTCTGGAACATACATTTTAGGATTCTCTCATAGGGCTCTTTCTATTATAATATAGCTTGCTGCCTTTGAAATGGTTAGCATTTGCCCAAAGGAGCAAAATACTTGGTGCAAACCTCAGCAATTATTATTAACCCCTGTATCCACCTCTACAATTAAGTCACTAAAGCGTCTACATGTTTGTAGCATATGTTATGTTAATTGGAGTAGCTCCTTTTCCACATAATACTTAACATAATTGAAAATGAAGTTCAAGTAGTGAGCAGTGAAAATGTTTTTGTTCCCAGTTGTTTTACATGAAACTTGATAGAGTTACATGAAACTTGATAGAGTTACTGATAAAGTGCAAATTTCAATGAACTAATGGATAGCAATAGAAAGCTATGATTAATATTTGCTATTGGCAAACGATGAAAGAAATTGATATCTCTGGTTGTTTAATATCATATTTAAAGCCTATTACTTTTCAAGATACTGTATTAAATGTGATGCTACATTTTGGATAAGTGTGTTAATGCTAAAATTACTATGAAATTTACAGAACCCCAGTGGATTTCATTGTAAGAAAAATGAATTGAATATGATTGTTTACTAGGGGAAATAAGCAGCTCTTGTTCTTCTCCAAAGAGTAAAAAGACTTTTATACATTGTTACGTTCAATTTTTTTGAAGATTGTCCCCGTATTAAGTGTTTAGCTGATTTACATAATCTACCACAAAGGATATTGAGAAGTTATAAGAGAAAGACAATTTGAAATTACTTTAGGTAGTTGCTGGAGTTCAGAAAAGATGGTGTGCTGGAGATAGACGTCAGTACAACTCAGAGATTTATTATTATTTTCAAATTACCAAGGTATAGAAGTATGCTAAGTTCAGTTCAGTCGCTCAGTCATGTCCAACTCTGTGCGACCCCATGAACCGCAGCATGCC
>NW_011490631.1:3024-5748 GCF_000754665.1 Bison bison bison | reverse complement strand
AGGGTGACAATATACAGCCTTGACGTACTCCTTTTCCTATTTGGAACCTGTCTGTTGTTCCATGTCCAGTTCTAACTGTTGCTTCCTGACCTGCATACAGGTTTCTCAAGAGGCAGGTCAGGTGGTCTGATATTCCCACCTCTTTCAGAATTTTCCACAGTTTATTGTGATCCACACAGTCAAAGGCTTTGGCATAGTCAATAAAGCAGAAATAGATGTTTTTCTGGAACTCCTTCTTTTTCGATGATCTAGTGGATGTTGGCAATTTGATCTCTGGTTCCTCTGCCTTTTCTAAAAGTAGTTTAGAAGTAGTAATACACAATTTAAAAAAAAAATCCTGCTCATTAAATGTGAAATATGAACCAGAGATTCTGGGCCCTCATTTGGGCATTAAGTAAGTTGTTGCCATTTATCTAATGGGATATTATGAAACACTCAATAAATCTTTAAAATTATGATATATATTGTTCCAGTTCCCAAGAACTTTGACCGTATGTCTGTGTGTGTGAGTTTTAGAGTCCAAATTTCCTCAGTAGCAATGGAGAATATAAAATGAGAGTAAGTGCCCAAAATAATTGGTCTACAATTCTTGATTTTTCCTTTTAAAATCATTTTCCAGGTTAGAGTGTTTTTGTGGAGCCTGGAAGCAACACCACCTTTTCCATTCTCTCTCCCTGCTTGCCTCATGTGATCTAGCATCCGTATCCATAAAAATGTTTAGAGTTTTTATCCAAAAATAATGAGAACAAATAGATACAAGAAGCTGGGGAGGGGGGTGGGAAACAGAGCCTAAACAGGAAGAGATGTGAGATTAATTAATCATCACTATTTAGTTGTGGAATTAAATTACTTTCATTTTTCTCTTTCAAAATGGCCTAAAGCGCCTGCCGGGGCGCTGTGAGGAAATCCACTGCAGCTGTTCTCACAACTGAGTCAAATCAGTTGTTTTGGAGGAATATTTTTCCAGAAGGGACCTTTCATGCTCCCATTTTTTAGATTTTGAAAGCACTAATAAAACAGGTTAAACAAGCTCATGTAAACCAGTACAAGTAGACAGAATTTCATTTCAACTCTTGAGTGCTGTCTCTGATATAACGGAATATCGATGTACCACAAAAGCAGTCTACTTCTACAGGTATCATTTCCTGGATAAGAAGACCTGTATGCAGTACGTAAAATTCTCAGCCTGTCTCCTGAAAAATGATGATTTACTTCTCTTTGTATTTACTAGAATGTTATGACAGTATCCATGAAACCCCATAATACTTGGCCAGTTCGGTTACAAAAGCCATATGATATCATCATACACACATTGATAGGTATTTTTAAAAAAATAATGTACTTCCATCAAACTAGAATTTATTTGGTATGTAAGTAAATGAAGTCAATCAAACAGTTGGAGTGTAATTAGATACTAACAATTTTTTTCAGAAAGACTCTTACTTTTATCAAGTTGGTCATTTTTCTAAAACATCTAAAGCAACTGATTTCTGTCCAGCCACTGACCTGCTTTCTTCTTAGTACAATGTTCCTTCATCTAAAAAGGGGAAAAATAAAAAGGGCAAACAGCAAACTATGAAAGATAGTTTCAGCAAATATTATAAAGACTTAATTTATTTGCTTTATTGTACCAATATAGTTTAATTTTTAAAAAACTCAGTAAGGTTCCCAGTCTATAAAGACACAAAAACCATAAATAGTTCACAAGAGAGAAAACAGAACTAGAAAACACATGCAGAGAAAATGTCCAGCCTCAGTAATAATCAAGGAAATGCAAATTAAAGGAAGAAGATCCTTTCATTTACTTATTTCAAATAAACATTAAAAAGAAATACTCAAAGTTGGTCAGGGTACAGCTGAAGAAGAGTGTTCCCACACATGGCTGACAGCAGTGTAAATCATTACAGTCCTCCAAAGCCACAAAACTGTTCAAAAACTTTTGGCTCATTAATTCAACTTCTTGGAATCTACCCTAAGGAAATAATAAAAAACATTGAAGATGTTCGTATTATTTTTATATGCCTCCAATTATAATACTTATAAATAGAAAGGGAAGAATGTAAATACCCAATAATAGGGGAATGGGTGTGTAAATTATGATACATCCATTACTATACTGCCATTAAAAATGATCGTTACACAAGTTCTACAGAAACACACGAAAAGCATCTACAGAGACATAAAGAACATGAAAAAATATATGTGTACATTAGGACTGTAAGGAAATGGGCCAGAGTGACAGCAGTAACTCTTACTTGGCTGGTAAGATTATAGGGGAGCTTTCTCCCTCAAGCAATTGTGCCACTTTTAAAGCTATTCTCACCCACCATGACAGTTCAGTACTTAAGTGTTTGCTTAGGAGAAACAAAGATGAGAAAAGAATCAGCCAAGAGTTCACATTCACTTCCTAAGTCCAATGTTTTCTGAATCAGTCAATCTCCATTAAAATAAAAGGTCATTATTAAAGACAAATTATTATAATAATTTCAAAGAGTACTATCCCCCTTTGCTAGGTGTTCTCCAGGTACTTGGTACTCCCATTTCCTCTTGTCTGGTGTGCTAAGAAGGCCTGTTTTCCTTGGGTAATGTGCTTTGTTTTTTTCTTTAGGGTGGAGTGAGCCTTTTTAGTGAAAGCCCAAACTTGTGAACAGTTCCTACGAGTAGGACAGATCTGTTTTCCAATATGAGAGGGCAGCCATATGCTAAAGAACAAAATATGGAAAG
>NW_011490631.1:2086-2698 GCF_000754665.1 Bison bison bison | reverse complement strand
ATTGAAATCTCAGCTGTACTGCTAGTTACTAGCTGTGTGACCTTGGGCAAGTCACCTAACTGCTCTGTTCCTTGGTTTTCTTTATAGAATGCCTATAAAAATAGTACCTACCTCATAGAGTGCTGTAAGAATGAAAAGATTTAATATGTGAAAGCATTTAGGACACTGACTGGTAGGCGTGATACCTGCTGTGAGGTAGTCACTGCTGTGGCTGCTGCTGCTTCGTTGAGGTTTGATAATCCTACCATTGCAAGGCCAGTAATTTCCCTACATCAAGTTGTCTCTCCCTAGCCTTATGGTGACTAAAGAAATACACAAGAACCTCCTTGGGTCTCCTCTGAAGTCACCTTGAAGTTTATCTTGTTAGCAAGTAGAAAGTGGAAAACACAAGGGTAAACCGCAGGTGGTGACATTTGAATTTATACTCTGCGATCTATCAGGATGAATCTTCTGCAGTAGCAAAGATAATTGACTTCTTTTTTTTTTAGTCTGTTACATAGGAGCATGTGTTTTACCTACACAGTTGCTTTTTTTTAAAGTTTATTATTCATCAAAATAATCGAGAAATTAAAAAATATTTTGGTGTGAATTGCATTATATGTACATTTGGTT
>NW_011490631.1:1172-1986 GCF_000754665.1 Bison bison bison | reverse complement strand
TGAGTAATGTCAAGCTCTGTCTCTCAAGACCTGGGTAAATCTCTATTATATACTTTCACAGCTCTAGGCACACAGTTATATATGCCTCCATATCATGTGTCTAAAGAGAACTGGAATGTATTTTCTGCCATCTGGGTCCACTGATGTAAATTTTAAGAAGAAATTGTGCTTGAGGGTTAGGGAGCAGGGAAGGATTATTTTCTCTTGTTTTTTTTTCTTTGTTTCTTTCTTTCTTTTTTTTTTTTTTTTACCAATTTGTCCTGTAAGATTGTTTCCAGGCTATTCTCAATGATTATAGCTGTGAATAGCTGTGATGAGAACATTAAGAATGGTTTAAAATGGATATAGGCATCTCTCACTCTCTCTCCTCATCTCATTTTCGTGTTGCAAATACATATACTGAGGGAAAGAAGAATGTCTAAATTTCTGTACGTAAAAATAGAGATTTTAACATGATAAATCATAGTGACCAAAATACAGTGTTAGGCATTAGAAGTTAAATGGTTTTCATTTTTAAATTTAAATTGACAGGTTTGAGTGACGTAAGTTTATAACCAACTGAAACTTAACAGGGAGCATTATTTTGACCATATCTCTGCTATGTTAATCCCAGGCAGAGTGAACCAAAGACTTCACTGAAAGAGCAAGTAAGAGTTGGGAAGTGTGTTTAGAAAGTAGAACAATACCTATTTATCTCCATATTATGACATTTTATTAAACATTTAATTATTAATTTTTTTATTTTATTTTTTTTAAATTTTATTTTATTTTTAAACTTTACATAATTGTATTAGTTCTGCCAAATATCAAAATG
>NW_011490631.1:0-452 GCF_000754665.1 Bison bison bison | reverse complement strand
AGCAACTCCTACAGCTCAACTCCAGAAAAATAAACGACCCAATCAAAAAATGGGCCAAAGAACTAAATAGACATTTCTCCAAAGAAGACATACAGATGGCTAATAAACATTTAATTATTTTTTTAATTATAAGATTCTTGTTTGTTATTTTTCCATTATCAATGACCTTATGTGGAAAATAGCTCTCCACCCCTGCTCAGTAAACTTTCAGTCTTTAATAAACAAAGAACTGTATGTGTTGGTTACAGTGAAGTGAAATAAATGTTATTAATGTCTCCTTTTCTGGGTGAAAGTCCAATCTTCAGCTGCAATGATGCATCTCAGAAGTCTGTTATTGTTACATATCTCATGGTGCACTGCTGCTGCTGCTAAGTCGCTTCAGCCGTGTCCGACTCTGTGTGACCTCATAGACGGCAGCCCACCAGGCTCCCCCGTCCCTGGGATTCTCCAGG
>NW_011490630.1:5151-5768 GCF_000754665.1 Bison bison bison | reverse complement strand
ATTCACATAGTGTACAATTCACCCATTTGAAGTGTGCAATTCAATGATTTTAGTACATCCACAGTGCTGTGCAATTATCACCACAATCAATTTTAAAACATTTTCATCACCCTGTGAAGAAACCTCATATCCATTAGGAGTCACTCATTTACCCCCCAATCCTCCCAGCTGTAAGCAACCACTACTTCACTTTCTGTTTTTATGAATTTTCCATTTCTGGAGATTTCATATAAATGAAATCATACAATATGTAGTCTTTCTCACTAGCTTCTTTCAGTTAGTATAATCTCAAGATCCATCCATCCATCCATTTTGTAGTATGTACCAGTACTTCATTCTTTCTATGACCATATTATTCCCTTGTATAGGTATATCACATTTTGTTTCTCCTTTAATCAGGCATTTGTGTCATTCACTTTTTTGCTGTTACCAATAGTACTGCTATGAATGTTCATCTACATGTTTTTGCATGGACAAACGTGTTCAATTCTCTCTTGCTAGGAGTGGAATTGCTGGGTTATGTGTTAACTTTTTGCCTCTTCATACTGTTTAGGGGGAAAGGGAAGAGGGCAGCAGAGGATGGAGATGGTTAGATAGCATCACTGACTCAGTGGACA
>NW_011490630.1:708-1648 GCF_000754665.1 Bison bison bison | reverse complement strand
CAGGGACAGCGGAGCCTGGTGGGCTGCCGTCTATGGGATCGCACAGAGTCGGACACGACTGAAGCGACTTAGCAGCAGCAGCAAGCATCTCCCAATGTAGTTATTTCTCAATTTCTAGTTAAATCATATTTGATGTCTTTATTGTGATGCCCACATAACAAACATTGTTTGCTGATATATCCACCAAATTAAATTTTTTTGGTTTTTAAAATTCACTAAGTTTTACTAGAATCTATAGCCAAGTCCTCTCACACCCTTCTGGCACCTCTTGATTTTCTACATGGTAAAACTTGTCAGATAATCTAACAATTTGATTGTGTGTGTGTGTGTGTGTGTGCGCGCACACGTGTGTGCGTGTGCGTGCATGTGTTTGGTCTCCTAGAGACATTCCTCCTGGGAGTAATGTTCAATTCTACTCTGGCTGGTTGCTCTCTAGACTTGAAAAAGCTATTGCCCTGGGACTTTCTTTGTCTTTGATTGTGTTGAATGTCATGTTTTCTGCATTCCGTTGTCTTCCTCCTTAAGTCTCATATTTTGATATGGTCTTCCTAAGAAAATAAGGGTGAATGGGAGGTAAATTTTGTGTTATGTTACTGGCCTTTATTCTTTTTTTTTTTGCTATCTAATGCACATCCATTTATTTTACAATTACAAAAGAAATCACCCACCCTCTGCCCCATCCCCCCAAAACAGTCTCTTTTTACAAACACTTAAAAACTAAAACCAAATGAAGATAGACAAGTTAATTTCAGTACAATTATTTTTAATGAAGCTGTCATAATTAGAGCTTAAATTTCTTACAAGTGACCAATGTCCAAGTGCTGTGCTTAGTTGCTCAGTCCAGTCCGACTCTTTGTGACACCATGGACTGTAGCCCACCAGGCTTCTCTGTCCCTGAGGATTCTCCAGGCAAGAATACTGGAGTGGGTTGCCATGCCCT
>NW_011490630.1:0-608 GCF_000754665.1 Bison bison bison | reverse complement strand
ACAAGTGAAGCCACCAAAATGAGAAGCCTGCTCACCACAACTAGAGAAAGCCCATGTGCAACAATGAAGACCCAGCACAGCCAAATAAATAAAATCGATTAGATTAAAAAATAAATGAAAGATAAATTTTAAATAGCATTATCTAATGTAAAAAAAGGATCTCATCATCTAAGTCAGAACCCTGGAGTTATTAGTTTGTTTTGTTTTTATCTTTTCAGAGTTGTCACCCCATCCACATCTCACTTCATATATCTAGCTAAGAGTGAGAGAGCAAGCAATAGAGGAGGTGTGCATACTGGGCCTCTGTACTCCCTGTTTTTTTTTTTTTCTCACAACATCCACTTTTCAATAGTTGTTAGAAATAATTAATTCCATGTTTCTAAAATTTTGAAATACCACTGTCTCTTTAATCATCAGTTTTTGCCATTATCTAATGATTTTTCCATCTCAAGGAATAGCAGGATTTTAATTTTCTTACACTTAACCACCACCTAAGCATCTCCCAATGGCACCCCACTCCAGTACTCTTGCCTGGAGGGTCCCATGGACGGAGGAGCCTGGTAGACTGCAGTCCATGGGGTCGCTAAGAGTCGGACATGACTGAGCGA
>NW_011490629.1:4944-5352 GCF_000754665.1 Bison bison bison | reverse complement strand
GTGGTTGCTGCGACTTATCGCCTCCCCGCTGCTCGGTTTTCTGGGTGTACAACTGGCGCACCTTCTCAGGCGGATGTTGACCGTCCAGAACCCCAAGAAGTCTTAGTTTGCAAAGAAGCCTGCTTACAGTTTTGTAAATAATGTCTCTCTGGGGCTGCGATTGCCCCCTTCTGGCTCTGGCTGCCTGTCACCAGAGGGGGATGGTCTACAGCTGGCTATTTCTGTTCAGTCCTTTTTTCCCTGCGCGGGCCTGGCGGTGTCTTAGGTTAGGGCTGGCTTTTCGCGTGGTAGATATCCCACAGTCTGTTTTGCTAGCCCAAATTAGTTCCCTCAGATAGTGCTCAGGGCATTCAGGCCAGATCCTTACTCTAAATGATGCAGCCAGCACCGCGCCTCCCTGCCCAGCCC
>NW_011490629.1:0-668 GCF_000754665.1 Bison bison bison | reverse complement strand
GGCCACCCAACTGGGATTGCACTTGCCTGGACCTTCTGAGGAGCCTTCATGGGATGCCTCAGGCTCCTCCTCTCCAGGGAGGAGAGGGGAGCATCTGGGTGTGGCTCTCACCCCCATGGGCTTGCTCCACGGGGCACCAACTCTCTGTGTTTCCACGTGTGGAGCATGCGAGCACCTAACTGTTTCCCATGCCTGGAGCCCAGGGCAGGAAGCCAGAGACCTGGGAGCTGGAAATGATCCCAGGACATCTCCTAAGTCCCTCCCCACGTGCTGCAGAGCCTTCTCCACACTTTTGTCCAAACCTCCCTCGGAAGACTGTCCTCACTGCCTCGGACTCCCTCTCAGCCCGTGTTTTCCTGAGGCTTCAACCAGTCCTCTCATTCCTTCTTGAAGATGTCAGCAGTCATTGGCCATTGCCTGCCTGACCTTCAGAAATGTGAGTTCATTCCTTCAGCGCTTCTTCATCAGTTCCTGGAGAATTCCCATCCTGCACAGACTTCTCTGGGCAGGGTTTCAGGCACTGGGTACAGAGCCATTCTGTGTCCACCCCCATCTCCCCCTGAACCTTTAGAGCTGGACTCCATTGAGCTCAATGTGCGGCTGATGCAACTCCACGGTGACCCGTGTCAGGTGAGATCCTTGTAGTTCTGAGCAACAGAAACTGCATC
>NW_011490628.1:15432-16498 GCF_000754665.1 Bison bison bison | reverse complement strand
TTCTGCAATAACTCAGAATGAACTTGGAAACTTCTCTTTTAGTGAGAAATACTGCAAAATTCCAATCTGTGCCCTTTGTCCTTCAACCACAAAGATTTGTTGTCACTTAAGCGTTGATCTTTTTTATTCCATTTTTTCCCCTGTGTAGGATAACTTTGATACATCCTAAGGATAATAGACAATTCCTTATTTAGCAAAATTATGAATAGAAACTGCTAAACTTAAAATAGCAGACTCAAAAAAACTTAAACAGGGTAGTCATAACAGATACTAAATCTATCTTGGGTACAAATATATTTTCTACATTTTTCTTTTATTTAGGTCAGCATGTGGTCATTTGTGCAGCTAATATATAATGAGGCAGATAAAAATAATTTAGACATTAGCAACCACCAACTGATTGAGAGACTGAGTGAATGTTTTATAGCAAAACTAGGCTTGTAGTTCAGCTTAATAGTGCCTTTAGTAAATCAGATTCATTTAATAGGATAGTTTTATTTTTGCTGTTTAAACACTGTCATGAAAATATTTCTTTTTTTTCTTTTAGTTTTTACTTTTGTTATATTTGCCATATTCATGCAGCCACTATGAATAATATAACAGACGTTTCTGAAAAAATTAAAAATAATACTACCACATGATACAGAAATTCCACTTCTGGGTGTATATCTGAAGAGAATGAAATCATTATCTCAAAGAGCTATCTGTACTCTTATATTTATTATTACAGCCTTATTTACAATAGCCAAGATACAAAAACAACCTAAGAGTTCGCTGATGGATAAATGACTAAGAAAATATTATAGACACATGCACACATACAGTGGAATATTATCCAGCCATAAAACAAATAAAATGCTGCCATTTGCCAAACATGGATGAATCTTGAGGGCATTAGGCTAAGTGAGATAAGTACAAGGAACAGATTGGTGGTTGCCAAAGGTGAGAGGTGAGAGGTGGGAGAAATGGGTGAAGGTGACCTTTTGGAAGTCAGAAATTACAAACTTCCAGTTATAAGATATATAAGTTCTGGAAATATAATGTACAGCATGGTAAATATACTTAA
>NW_011490628.1:14872-15269 GCF_000754665.1 Bison bison bison | reverse complement strand
CAGGTCAGGAAGCAACAGTTAGAACTGGACATGGAACAACAGACTGGTTCCAAATAGGAAAAGGAGTTCGTCAAGGCTGTATATTGTCATCCTGCTTATTTAACTTATATGAAGAGTACATCATGAGAAACGCTGTGCTGGAAGATGCACAAGGTGGAATCAAGATTGCTGGAATCAAGGATAAATATCAATAACCTCAGATATGCAGATAACACCACCCTTATAGCAGAAAGTAAAAAGGAACTAAACAGCCTCTTGATGAAAGTGAAAGTGGAGAGTGAAAAAGTTGGCTTAAAGCTGAACATTCAGAAAAGGAAGATCATGGCATCTGATCCCATCACTTCATGGGAAACAGATGGGGAAACAGTGGAAATAGTGTCAAACTTTATTTTTCTGG
>NW_011490628.1:11383-11803 GCF_000754665.1 Bison bison bison | reverse complement strand
AGCAAGAGAGTTCCAGAAAAACATCTATTTCTGCTTTATTGACTATGCCAAAGCCTTTGACTGTCTGGATTACAATAAACTGTGGAAAATTCTGAAAGAGATGGGAATCCCAGACCACCTGACCTGCATCTTGAGAAACCTATATGTAGGTCAGGAAGCAACAGTTAGAACTGGACATGGAACAACAGACTGGTTCCAAATAGGAAAAAGAATATTTCAAGGCTGTATATTGTCACCCTGCTTATTTAACTTATATGCAGAGTACATCATGAGAAACGCTGGGCTGGAAGAAGGACAAGCTAGAATCAAGATAGCCAGGAGAAATATCAGTAACCTCAGATATGCAGATGTCACCACCCTTATGGCAGAAAGTGAAGAAGAACTAAAGGACCTCTTGATGAAAGTGAAAAAGGAGAGTGA
>NW_011490628.1:9255-11283 GCF_000754665.1 Bison bison bison | reverse complement strand
CAAAAGCAGAGACATTATCTTGCCAACAAAGGTCCATCTAGTCAAGGCTATGGTTTTTCCAGTAGTCATGTATGGATGTGAGAGCTGGACTGTGAAGAAGGCTGAGAGCCAAATAATTGATGCTTTTGATCTGTGGTGTTGGAGAAGACTCTTGAGAGTCCCTTGGACTGCTGCTGCTGCTAAGTCGCTTCAGTCGTGTTCGACTCTGTGTGACCCCATAGACGGCAGCCCACGAGGCTCCTCCGTCCCTGGGATTCTCCAGGCAAGAACACTGGAGTGGGTTGCCATTTCCTTCTCCAAACTTTGGCCACCTCATGCGAAGAGTTGACTCACTGGAAAAGACTCTGATGCTGGGAGGAATTGGGGGCAGGAGGA
Source organism: Bison bison bison (assembly GCF_000754665.1). Lineage (NCBI taxonomy): Eukaryota > Metazoa > Chordata > Mammalia > Artiodactyla > Bovidae > Bison > Bison bison. The sequence continues at coordinate 10,908 of NW_011490628.1, read as the reverse complement.
GAATGGGATGAAGAGGATGAGATGGCAGGATGGAATCACCAACTCGATGGACGTGAGGTTGAGTGAACTCGGGGAGTTGTTGATGGACAGGGAGGCCTGGTGTGCTGCAATTCATGGGGTCCAAAGAGTCAGACACCACTGAGCGACTGAATTGAACTGAACTGAACTGAAAACTAGATTATTGAAAATTGTCTCTACATTGTAAAACAGTAAACAATCTGAGAGGTACTGATTATTATGATCACAGCAGTAACGAGATGACTATCTTCGAGAGTCATTTATTCTCATCTTTTCTTCCCTGCTTTATTTTTAGAAAATAGTGAAAATCTTTCCCTTATTAACAAACCACTGACAGCCTTTTCCTTTCTATTACCATAGGGAGGAACCCTAGATAGTAAAAGTAAAGGAAAAAAGCAAGTGTCTTGAAGATCCCACAATGATGCATGATAAGTATTCCATAAACTTGTAATCAAGTTTCTATTTAGTTTAATTTTGTTATTTTCAAAGCTGTTACTTTAATTTGAGTAACTTATAGTAGTGACTGGACATTTTATTCAATTGTTCATTTCATATTGAGTAACTGATCAATGCAGATAAAGCAGTTGAAAATGTAACCAGTATGAAAACTACTTCTACATTGTTCATAACACTGAACGTTCATACAGGAGTTGCAGTTTATCATTTTTGAGACCATTTTTCTCACAGATGTAGTAATGTGTGAGATATATTTTCCCTTAAACTTCCATAAACATGTCACCTTAACTTCCAGGAAATGTTAAAGACCACTTAGCTATTCAAAGAGGCTGTTTCAGCTTAGAATATCCCGTGCTGAGAAAGGTTTCCAAGCAGAGTGATGAGTTATCACATAATATCTTCATATGATAAACAGTACCTTTATTGGAAAGAAAAGTAAATACAGAAATGAGTTCTAGTTGAGTGGCAGTAGTTTTATAAGCATAAAGTAATATGGTCACTGGCCATCCTCCAATAAATATCCCAAAGGCATTAGGCCAGACTGTGATCTTCTCAATTTTGCATGCAAACTTCAGCAATTGAAAATTAGTACTTTTCATAGAAGTGAAATGTACTAGTTTAGTAGACCAGGTTAAGAGGAAGTTACTTTGCATTTCTTCAATAAATGGTGCTGAAAAAACTGGACAGACATGCAAAAGATAAAAACTGAGTAACACTAACATGTCATACACAAAAATAAACTCAAAATAAATAAAAGACTTGAATATAAGATTGGAAACCATAATATGCCTAGAAAGAAATATAGGGGAAAAATTCCTTGACATTGGTTTTGATAATAAATTTCATATTTGACGCCAAAATCAAAGGTAACAAAAGCAAAGATAAACAAGTGCAACCACGTCAAACTAAAAAAAAAAAATCTATACAGCAAAGGAAACTCAACAAAATGAAACATAATCTATACGATAGGAGAAGATATTTTCAAATTTTATCTAATAAAGGATTAATATTTAAAATATATAAATAACTCATAGAACTCAATCTCCAAAAATGAATCAAATTAAAGGCAGGCAAGGAAACTAAAGAGAAAATTGTCCAAAGAAGACATACAAATGGACAATTAATACATGAAAAGGTTTTTAACATCAATAATCATCAAGGAAATGCAAGGCAAGCGAG
>NW_011490628.1:4938-6265 GCF_000754665.1 Bison bison bison | reverse complement strand
ACCAAAATAATAATAATAATAACAATATTAATTATATATATAACAGTTATTGGGATTTATTATGTTAAGCATTTTTCTGAGCACTTGCACGGATTATCTTACATAATGTTCAAAATAACCTTATGAGGTAGATATTATCTTCTTTTGATTTTTGAATGATGGAACCAAGAAACAGAGAGTTTCAAAAACTTTCCTAGGATCACACAGGGCTTCCCCGATGGCTCAGCAGGTGAAAAATCTGCCTGCAATGCAGGAGACACAGGAGTCATGGGCTTGATCCATGGATTGGGAAGATCCCCTAGGGGAGGAAATGGCAATCCACTCCAGCATTTTTGTGTGGAGAATCACATGGACAGAGGAGCCTGGTGGACTACAGTCTTTGGGATCGCAGAGAGTCAGACATGACTGAAGTGACTTAGAACACAGGATCACACACACAACCTGCAAGTAGACAGTGCCAGATTTTGAACTCCCATCTTCTAAGAACAGGGCCTATACATTTTGACATTGTGCATCATTTCTTATATAGAAAATATTTTCAATACTTTTAGCATAGCAACAATTGTATGAGCTCAGTGGCCTTGTGTTAGCACATTTACTAAGCATAAATATTACTCAGTACAACATAAACCATAATTACTGAAAATTTCCAGCATGAAAAGATGGTAATTCATCTATACACATTTATTTTATTAGGAATCCTTTTTCTATATTAGAAAAAATTGAAACCAGCATGCCATTCTAGATTTTCACTCTTTAGTATAAATTATATAATAATTTGTCTTAAGTGGCTGGACTCTAACCAGCTTGTAATTTACTGAATGGCAGCATGAGTAGTATCATGTAAAACCATAAAGAGAGTTATAACCTTTGATACTTGTGGATTAGAATAATGAAACTTTTGTCCCAATTCTTTTCCTATATATTTTATTTAGGAGCAAAACGTTGATCATTAGCTTAACTGAATATCTCTCTGAGAACTTATGGTGGAGCAAAAAACAGACTATATGATTCCTATCTAGATTAAGTAAATTATTCTTAATGCCAAATAATGAAAAATTTTACCCATTGTTATTGGTATGCACAAGACCTTTTCTTTCCCCCTTGGGTTACAAAACTGTTTCCAGCTAGAAATAAGTTATTTCTGCCTGTTTATAGCCCCCTGAGAATTATTTCCCAGTATTTTCTATTGGAAAAGAGAGAAAGAAAAAAGCAAAAGGCAAAGGAGAAAGGGAAAGATATATCCAACTGAATGCAAAGTTCCAGAGAATAACAAGGAGAGATTTAAAAAAAAAAAAAAGCCTTCTTATGTGAACAGTGCAAAGAA
>NW_011490628.1:0-480 GCF_000754665.1 Bison bison bison | reverse complement strand
TGGTCTGAACACTGAAAAATGTCTTAGTTCATTTGAGCTACTATAACAAAACATTGTAGACTGGGTAATTTATAAGAAACAGAGATTTATTTCTCAAATTCTTGGTGAGTCCAAAATCAAAATTCTGGCAAATCCAGTGTCTGATGAGGTCTTTCACTCTGGTTCACCTTCTTGCTGTATCTTCATATGGTGGAAGTGGGGAGAGAGTTCTCTTAGTCCTGTTTCCTAATGGCACTAACCTCATTTTTGAGGGCCAAGCCCTAATGATCCCCTAAAAACCAGGCCTCCTAATATCATCACTTTTAAGGGTCAGGATCTCAAAATACAAATTTGAGGGTGTCAGCTTAAAGAAAAACATACAACACAAGAAATGTGAGTTTAAGTTTTATTCAGATTATTTGTAAGTTACTTGTTTACACTGAGAACTATAGCCTGGGACAGCTGCTCAGTTAGCTCTGATGAAACACTTGTGAACAGGTG
>NW_011490627.1:19941-20300 GCF_000754665.1 Bison bison bison | reverse complement strand
CATCTAGCATCATCATTGCTCTTTCATACCCGTTTTGTCATCTGACCTTTGCAATAATTCTGTGAGCAAGTCAGGGCATTTTTTAGAGGAGACTCAAAAGGTAGGCTTGCCCAAGTTTTCGTGGCCGAACTATGATTAAAACTCAAGTTTGGGTATTTTCTTTTATGCCATGTTCCACAGCCCACCACATGGATGTGTCAGTGGAGTCTCAAACCAAATGTGATCAAAACCTCAACTTGTTACAACGTCCTCCTACCCTAACTCCCCTGAAAAAACCAACCAACCAACCCCCAAGACAAAACAACAAAACCCTGCCTCTGTTTCCCAACTTGGTTAAAGGAGTGTCACTTTCACTGTTT
>NW_011490627.1:19514-19841 GCF_000754665.1 Bison bison bison | reverse complement strand
TGAGTAAGTTCTGAGGATCTAATGTGCAGCATGGTGACTATAGTTAACAACACTGTATTATACACTAAAGAGTTACTATGAGAGATCTTAAAACTTCTCACCACACATACACAAAAAAATGGTAAATAAATGACAGGATGGAGGTGTTGGCTAATGCAATGGAGGTAATAATTTTGCAATATGTAAGTGTACCAAATCAACACTGTACACCTCAAACTTATGCAGTATTATATGTCAATTACATCTTAATAAAGCTAGAACAAAGTAAGACACTTTATCTCTCTTTTAAGCCTCAGACCCACATTTCCAACTGCCTAGTATATATAG
>NW_011490627.1:15412-16376 GCF_000754665.1 Bison bison bison | reverse complement strand
GGTGCTCTTCCTCTACTCGGGAGAACACCGTATCTGCAAAGGCAAGGGGGAGAGGCTGTCAGGAGGGACTGGCTACCCACACCTATCCCCTTTGCTCCCACACATTCCACTCACAAGCACTGAGCACACCAGACTCGTTTGGTCACTAAAGGACCACCATGTGTAAAACCCTGACACCTTGCTATACTGCACAGGAGGACTGGATTTGTTTGTTGGCTTTTGGTGGGGTTTGGGGGGAATTTTTTCCCCACAGTTTCCACCTGCATTAGAAGTTTCACTCATGTAAACCTTCAGGAGTCCAACTTCCTTCTTTCTTCACTTACCACTCAACCCTGGTCACTTTTTTGGTCCCAGAGATAGCTCTTCAGACCTAAGGCTTGATCCCCTCCTCATGTTCAAGGACAGGGGCTCTGATTCCCCTAGCTCTAAACCCCAAGGCACCCAACTACACGCTCCTGTACTCAGACCCTTTTGTGAAGAGTGGCAGACCCAAGAGTCCAGGGCTCGGAGTGGTACACTGGAAGAATAGAGCAAAGGGCAGAGGGGTTGCCAAGTCCCTGGCCCTTACTGTTAGGGAGGAGCGTGGGCTGCCAGGTACTCAGAGACTTGTTGAGTTCTTGAACAAAAGTCAGGTAGTAAAGGTCCGTGAAAATGTTCACCATTCGGTTATTTTCCAACAAGTACTGGAAAAAGAAAAACAGACACACATACAGCTAGACTCTGGGCCCTAGAGGAAAGACAATGATGCCAACGGCCTCAGGCATGGCGACCTGGACAGTTAGGAGACCATGGGAAACAGTTGCTGGATTAAGTGATCCAGAGTGGTTTTCCCCAGGTAAACCTACAGCTCTCAGGTGCTGAGGCCCTGTTGGAGGAGAAGACAGTTTGGAAGAGACGTATCACAGCTGCTTCTTCACAAGCCCACACCCCTTTGTCAGCTAAGGCACGTGTGACTTCTCCCCAT
>NW_011490627.1:13706-15312 GCF_000754665.1 Bison bison bison | reverse complement strand
AAGTGGTTTGGGAGAAGGTAAAAGCCAGGGATTCCTAGGGAAGGCAGGGAATGGATGAGTAGAAAAGGGCAGTCAGAGCCCTTCAGAATGAGTAGCATCGGTTCCTGGGCCTGTCGCCCTGTGGACGTGGCCATGGGACAGACGTCGTGGAAGATGGATACGGGAAGCATGTGGGCTCAGTCTAGGTCTTCCTCCCCGGGACGACCCAGCTCCTCATAAATCTCACGCACAGCCAGAATGCGATTGAGCATGCTCTCCAACATGCTGCGGTCCATGGGGATCACAGAATACCAGAGAGGTGACTCAGCAATGCAGGACCGCTCGGGTTGCAGGTAGAACACATCATTGCGCGTCCGGAGGCTTTCAGGACTGCAATGGTGGGGGCAGGAGGGGGGCAGGTGGACAGAGGTCAGTAACTGGGAGAAGTAGAGCCCGTGCGTCCCCAGGCTAATGCCATTCCTGCGAACCTGCCAACTCACCATTTTGAGAGATAGAATTCATAGAACTTGACAGGGCAGCGGAGGGGATTCATGCGGTTCTCACGCTGCTCTAAAATGGGGGCTTCATCATCTCTCTTCCGTTTCCCAGGACCTGTGTCTGTGGAGGAGGCAAATGACCTGGACTCATTAAAAGTGCAGTCTCAACGATGGATCTCCAAGAGCACAGTCCAGGGCACAGGTTGAAGGCCTCAGGATACAAAATGGGCTCATGGAGAAATAAAGGCAGAAGAGTCAGTCAGTCTCTCTGCACCAACTCAACATTCTGCAACGCGCTGCTCTGAAGGGTGCCCTGGTTCTCACTGTTAAAACACTCTCTATCATCTTCCCAAAGTTGATTTCCTAAAGAGGTGATCTCAGAAGTCACATGGACAAACTGACAAAACAGACCCTACTGTAAAATCAGGGCTGCTTTCTGGGACAAACAGTGATGGCTCCAGCACCCCACACATTAGTCCTGGTAGAGTCTCAGGTCCAAAAGGGACCTTGGGAACTGATTCCAGGGCCAGAATAGAAACCAAGGTACTGTGGCAGTTACGCCAAGCAGCAGAGCCATGGAAAGCCTGTCATTCACTCTTGTCAACTCCCCCTTCAGCCAAACACACCCAACAGCTTCCTACCTGTCCACCACACCTCCTAAAAAGTAAATTGCCCTGAAATGAGGAAAGGCAGGAAACAGGCAACTGGGTAACCTCCTATATGTGATAATCACTTCCCACCAGATTGAAAGACTGGTTGTTGTTCCTTTTTTCTGGAAACCAGGAATGGAAGGATAGGGAAGCTAGAGATAATGGAGAGGGCCAACCTGGTGGTATGGTGGGGCAGGGAAGGGGAAAGCAGAGGGAGAGGAAAAGCAAAGGCGGGGGCAGCATCATACCTCGCCCTTTCCTCTGGCGGACAGGAGCATAGTAGCGGATGCTCACCACCTTGGTGGTGCCCCGAGGGGTGGTACACTTGCGGGACTGCCGGACCACATTGGTGAAGGAGAGCTGCATGTGTTCCTCGGCTGTCTGAAGCCCAAAAAACTTAGTGTTGAAAAACATGAGGGTGTTGAGAAGGACAAAGGGCGAGTAGACCCCCAGCTGCTTACACTCCCAGAGGTGCTCTTC
>NW_011490627.1:10502-11486 GCF_000754665.1 Bison bison bison | reverse complement strand
GCCAGTTCTAACAAACTGTGCCCCCTGCCCAGGACTCACTGTTCAGGAGGCTCTCAGGCCCACTCTGGGTATCCAGGTTGGGTTGGTTCTGCTGGCTGTAGAAGCGCAGCAGACACTGTTGGTTGCAGAAATGACGGATCTGCCCACGCCAGTGGATGGTCTCCAGCAGCTTCCCCTGGCGCTTACAGGCATGGCACCGGGCAGCCTGAGGGTGTTGACAGGGTGGTCAGACCTGCCTCCCTAAAATGTGCTGGGTCCCTTGCCCTGGGATAAGCCATGCCACTCTACGGAAGCTGGGCTAGTCGGAACCTCCTCCCTGGAGATGGACCCACAGCCTGATGATGGCACAACAGCCCGTGCTCCTTGCTGCCCTTTCCTTCCTTTGTGACATGCAGCCCCCCTTACCTTGCAGTACCACAGCAGGTACTTGCTCTTACAGTCCTCGCTGCAGAAGTCCCAGGTGCTGCCATCCAGCTGCTCGGTGACTCCGCGCTGGCAGGTCTGGGAGCAATAGGTACAAGTGATACAGCATAATCCCAGCTTCTTAGTGAAGTCCTGTTTGTATAGCAGCACACAGCCTGGAAAGGGAGCAACAGAGAAGAGTCCAGAGACATGAGATCTCCATGTGGCCATGAGACCCAACTTTCTCAAGGCAGTGCACCTGAAACGTTTAACAGCCTCCAGAGTGTCCTGAGCAGAATGGACCACCCTGCAAGCCTACCTTACTTAATCTGCTGTTCTTCCCAGCTGCAAGGTACAGGACTCTCTGGCCCTTCCCCATCTCCTTACCTTCACTGCAGAAGCTCTTCTCCACCCCACTGAATCGGAGCTTCTCATGCAGGAGTTTCTCCTGCCGGCAATGCTCACACTGGGACACCACACCCCGGAGGCGCTTGAAGTCCTCACAGCAATCACGACAGCAGAACTGGAACACCTGGTCCTGGGACGGGGCATGGGGTGGGGGAACAGGGCTGCGACATCTGG
>NW_011490627.1:9540-10402 GCF_000754665.1 Bison bison bison | reverse complement strand
AGGAGTGGAAGCAGCAGGGGCTGGTCGGGTCTTCACAGGGATCTGCAAACACAAAGGAACATGAGTACCACTGCTACAGTAACCCCTTTGAGACCATCTTCCCCCTTGGCTCTTGCCTTGACCTTGCCCAGATTTCCATTTTCCTGTAGGGTCTTTATGGTGTTTCTGTTCTCCACTTTGGTTTGAGAGGGTGTCTGGGGCTTTGCCTCAGAAGACTGACCTGTAGATCAAAACAAATGAATGCTCTCATCTGAGGCACTAGCTCTCTGTTTTCCTCACCCCTGCTCCAGGAGGGCTTTGTTAACAGAACTCCGAATGTGAATGGTAAGTCTAGAATTTTCCCTTCACTCCACCCCAGCTCTAATCTTCTCTAGGTCCCAGCAACAGTGGCCAAAGAGATTCTTTGCTCCCGGCTGCCAAGAAGGATTAAAAACATTGCTTCCCCAATAACCCATAATTTGAGACCTTCCATTAAATGGCCATCAGGAGTTTAGTACCCCTGGAGTGTGGAGGTGCCATGGTGATATTCTAGAAATGACAATAGTCTTCATTCTCCCTAAAGGTGTTTACGTTGAGCTTGTGTTGACACTTCCTTCTCTCTGAAAAGGAACCACAACCCCTATATGCCCCACTCTACCAGGGCAGGTACCCATTCCTTGCAATATATACCTTATAGAAAATCAGTAGGATCTAACTCTCAGAACCCCTTTTTAAAAGCTCTCAGAACCTTTAAATGAGACTCCTCTAGTACCTGCACAGTTCAGAAGCTAAAAAACAACAGAAACAGGAGCTCTGGCCAGGGATGAGGTGAAAGCAGGAGAGGAAGAAGAAAGGGGCTGGGCCCAGGGTCAGAGGAGTCCAG
>NW_011490627.1:4832-7113 GCF_000754665.1 Bison bison bison | reverse complement strand
GGGGGGGGGGGGGGGCGGTGGTGCGTGGGGAGAAAAGGCTAAGGGACCAGGCCTCCAGCCATCACCTGACCTGCAGGTAGTTCAGCTGATCCTGGGATCCCCAATCCCCATGGTTCTTGGCTTTCCACTCTGCCCCTATTACACTGGAATCTCAAGCTACTGGTGTCACCATCCCTTAGTTACTCTGTAATGTCCTAGGGAGGGGAAGGTAGGGATCCAAGTGAGAAGATTCGGGGACAGGGATGGCAGAGTTGAAACAGGAAACTCCATTCTCACTGCTCTTGTTTTCAATTTCCCCCACTGCCCCAGGTTCCCATGCCAATCCAGGGCAGAGATAGGTGCTTCACATTCTGCATGGTGTGCAGCACCACAGGAGCTGGGAGATCCATGCCGGCTACATCCCACCCGGTCACACTTCAAGTCCTACTCACTGCTTTCAGTGGAATCCACAACCTCAGGTTTTGGAGGCTCTACTCTTCTAACGCGCTCGCTTCTCTTCTGCACCTTGGAAACATGGGGAGGAAAGCTGACACCAGGGGCAGGCTAAAGGGCCAGCTGCACTAGTACAGGGTTTGGGGGGTGTACAGAGATGGGAGGGGGAGAGAGAGTAGGGACCCTGGGCCCAGCCCTTAGGAGGAGGGGAGAAAAGGAGGCTGGACTTTCTCCTTAAGAAGCAATAGACACAAGTGCTCCCTCCCTCCTCCTAACTCTCCTCACATACACTCTCCACAGAACAACATCTGGGAGGGAAAATGAAGGGTCTGCCCTTCCCAGAGCTATAGGGGGAACCAGACTCCTTCCAATCCCCTCCCCCCTCACCCTCTCAGGCGGCTTCTCACTCGCCTTCCCAGTCAGGCCATCTCCTGCAAAGGAAGCAGAAAGCAGCCTAATTCTTGAGCCTGCCCTCACCACCCCCTCCCTGGCTCAACCCCCGCCTCCATTCCTGGGGAAGAACTTACTCAAAACTGAAAGGGAAAACTCGCGTGCCTGTGGCTTCTTGAGGCCCCTCTCAGGGTTACCTCGAGCTCTGCACTAAGGGGGGGGGGCGGGCTGCAGCTATTCTCCATGAAAAACAATCCTACCTTCCCACCAGCTTTCTATCCCAATGGTTGGGAGTTAAGGAAATACAGGTAACATCCCTTTCAAGAATTTATAGTTTATCAACAAAAACAAATGCAACCACCCAAAGGTAGCAAGGGGAAAAGGAAGCAATAATGTATGGGGAGGTTCCCCTGGACTCAGGTGGTTATATAAGCCCTAAGACCCTGGTCACAACCTGGGAGAGGCACTGTGCTAGGTAGAACTGGGAAGAAATGCAAGCCTCTTAAGTTTCTGACTATCAGAGACACAATCCTAGGCCCTGCATGTCTACCATTCCTCTGAAAGCACTCTGCACTTGGCTCCAGAACCTAGCATCATTCATTAAACCCAGAAACCCCACTCTCATCTAGAACAAAACAGAAAGATCTTAGAACCAAGAAGCCTGGTGTCCTCCCCAAGTCCTGAAGGAAGGACCCTGGTAACCAAAAGCCCACCGGGAGAAGAAAAAGGGACTCTCTCCCACAAAATCCAGTCTTCTCAACCCACCCCCTGAAACCTTGCCCCTATTTTTCCTCCAGAGCCACTGAGCTTCTCCCTCCCTACTTTCCTTCATCTTCTTCACCACATCCCCATTCCTTCTTTCCAAACCCCTAACTCCTCCATACACATCCCTACTCTCCACCCCCACTTCTTCCCCACACAGCCACCTCCTTACCATCCCCCAGCCTTGATTTTCCAGCTGATCAGGCAACCTACCTGGCAAGGAAGGGTGTGCAGGGGGGCTAGGGCTCCCAGGTTTGGTCTGAGAACTGTTGATTCCATCCCCCAGAGTCTCTCCCACTGAAGGGCTGGGGGGGCCATTTGGGCTCTGTGGTTGCCCTTGGGGAAGCTCCTCCTCCTGCCCAGGGGAGCCCCTTCTCCCTGTAGCTATGGAGGTGGTCTCCTCCTCTTCAATATGTGGGGATTGCAGAGTTATTGGAGAATCTGGAGCCAAAGGCTCTAGTAGCCCCTCAGGTGAAGAGGGATTTGCCCCAGCCCCTGGGTCAGGTGGCACCACCTCAGGGGTCCTGCCCCCTGGTCCAGGCTCTAGGGTCTGATCGCTTGCATCCCATGCAAGGGTCCCCTCAGGACCATGGTCCACCTCTGGGGGAGAGGGGGCTTTATAGAGTAGCCCCCCCAGCCCCAGCAGCTCAGTGGCTCCATCCAGGACTCCAGGGTCTTTCTCCAGGCCAGCAGGGGT
>NW_011490627.1:1031-1628 GCF_000754665.1 Bison bison bison | reverse complement strand
GGGACTGGTCAAATCAACTTTGGTTATGTTCATACAATAAATGTAATCATTAAACACATTTTTGAAAAAACTAATGATACACAGAGGATTTTTAAGGCAGTGAAACTATTCTGCATGATTCTGTAATGGTGAATACATGTTTGTGACATGTTAGAAGTCATAGAATGCACAACAAAAGTGAACTCTTACCTGAAGTATGGGTTTTGAATGATATTAATGTGTCATCTTCTGCCGCCCTTTTCTCCTTTTGCCTTTAATCTTTCCCAGCATCAGGGTCTTTTCCAATGGGTAGCAGAGGATCAGTGGTTAGATAGCATCACCGACTCAATGGACATGAACTTGATCAAACTCTAGAAGATAGTAGAGGACAGGGAAGCCTGGTGTGCTGCAGTTGATGGGGTGGCAAAGAGTTGGACACGACTTAGGAACTGAACAACAACAACAAATGCCTCAGTGTAGGTTCATCAGTTGCAACAGATGTACCACGCTGTTGGGGAATGTTGATAGTTAAGGGAAGCTGTGGAGCTGGGAGGCAGGGAGGGCAGGGAGTATATGGGAACTCTGTACTTTCAGCTCTATTTTGCTGCAAACCTAGAA
>NW_011490627.1:518-931 GCF_000754665.1 Bison bison bison | reverse complement strand
GTGGGCCACAGCTGTTGAGCCTGTGCTCTAGAGCCCAGGAGCCGCAACTACTTAGGCTTGAGTGCTATAGAGCCCATGCTCTGCAACAAGAGAAGCCACCAGAATGAGAAGCCTGAGCGCTGCAACTAGAGAGTAGCCCCTGCTTGCCACAGCTGGAGAAAAGCCTGAGCAGCAGTGAAGACCCAGCACAGCCAAAAATAAATAAATACAATTATATAAAAAAGAAAATGACTGGAGTGAATTTAATGATATCTCATATAGCAATGCTACTAAGATTAAGTGAGATGTACACTTGCCTGACATATAGCAGGTGTTTAATAGATTCTTGTTCGTATTATAAGGGAAACAGAGCTGATTTCATGAATGATTTGGGACTTCATACCCTGGAGCCTTCATGTTGTTAAAATACATAT
>NW_011490627.1:0-418 GCF_000754665.1 Bison bison bison | reverse complement strand
ATATATATATATATATATATATATATATATGCATATATATTTCTCTTTGAGTAAGCGAAGAGTGCCCATATTTAATAGGTTTGAGTATGTATTAGCCACAGATGAAAGGCTCTAACATAGAATGAGCTGATGGGGGACAATAGAGCAGGTGTTGAGTAAGATTGTGGCCTGCAATTCAACACTCATTTCAGCCTTGTTACAGTTATGACATAGTACTGAGTTCTATTACTTGTTATTCACCATTTATAAAGCAGTCCTAACGTTCTGTAAACACCATAACAGGTAAAAACTCAGTCCCTGTCTTAATGGGAGTTCTTTCATTTTAGTTATATATATACTTTTCTGATTATAAAAATATAAATGTTCACTGTAAAAATGTTGAAAAGCATAGAAAGTTTGAAGAAAGCAATGATCACTT
>NW_011490626.1:9636-10078 GCF_000754665.1 Bison bison bison | reverse complement strand
AAATGGTAGTTTAGAGTTACCTTATGCTTTGTACTTTAAAAGTTAGTATCAATTCAAGAAGCACTTATTTATTGCCTACTATTACATGCAAGGCATTGGGCTATCTATGAAGAATATAACATTAAATTCAGAATGATCCCTATCTTTCTGAAGCTTCCAGTCTAGTGAGGGATATGCAACATTTTTTAAAAATGATATTTCAGTTGAGTGTGATAAATGTTGTAATAGTAACAAAAACTCTCCTTAACCCAACTTTAGTCAGGTTCCTGTAAACCCTTTTCTCAATCTGTCCTAATCCCTTGTGCTTTGTCCTCAGGTTTGCATAACTAAACTTTAGCAAGAATTTTCCAACCTCTAATCTGATCACCCTAGTCCTTCTTCAGCAAGGAAGACAAACAATGCCTTCAAAATTAGAAAGACAGGCAAATACAGTGAATAGCAA
>NW_011490626.1:4200-5472 GCF_000754665.1 Bison bison bison | reverse complement strand
AGTAGAAAAGTTAATAAATGCAAACAAATTTAAAAGTTAACATGTCACAGCTAATTTTAATTTTTACAACAGCAAAAATAAAGTAGGTTTGAGGATAAAACCTAAGCTTAAAAAGAACATGGCTTGTCACCACTAAAGACTGAATTTTTTTTTCCAATTAGTGCATATTTTGCTATACTAAATTCAAAGCTGAGGAGTTTCCTGCCATTTGGATATAGATATTGCCAAGACTTGCCACATGAATCATACTATTAATAGAGACTTAATATAAGACTTTGGTCACTAAGTCTCTTGTGTTCAGCCACTTGGAGTGTATAACTCAGTCCTGGAAATGCAACACTTGGAAGAATGCCCAATATTTTCTTTATTTCATTTGTTGTTTATATTAAACCAGAGGAATTCTGGAATTTTTAAAGTGTAATTTATTGTGTACTTTACATTCTTTTTTCCCCCTCTTTCTCTTCCTGTTTCCCTATTAAACTGTTTTAATGAAATCTGAATTAGGATTTTGGCAGTAACTTTATGTTATAATTTAAAATAAATTTGAGTAGAAAATATATACTCAGTCATACATTGCTCAACACTCTCTTCTTTTCCAAAAATCTGTTTCACTACCTACTAAAATAGATCACAGGAAGGGTGGTCCTTAGATGGTGGAGGAATAGGATGGGGAGACCACTTTCTTCCCCACAAATTCCTCAAAAAAACATTTGAACACAGAACAAATTCGACAAAACAACTTCTGAATGCTGGCAGAGGACATCACACACCCAGAAAAGCAGCCCATTGTCTTTGAAAGGAGGTAGGAGAAAATATAAAAGATAAAAAGAGAGAAAAAAAGAGTTAGGGACAGAGATCCATCCCGGGAAGGGAGTATTAAAAGAGAAGTTTCCAAGCACCAGGAAACTCTCTCACAGGCGGGTCTGTGGGGAGTTTTAGAATCTTGGCAGGCAACATAACCAGGAGGATAAATAAATAAAACCCACAGATTACGTGTCTAAAGCAACTCCCAGCAGAGAAGTACCCCAGATGCTCACATCCACCACAAGCAAGTGGGGGCTGAACGGGGAGGAACGGGCTGCATTGCTTAGGGTAAGGACCAGACCTGAATGTCCTGAGGTCAATGTGAGGGAGGTAACTTAGATAACAACCTAAACTGTGGGATAGCCAGAGAGAGAGAGGGGAAAAAAAAGAGAGACAGAGAGAGAATGATCGCTTGAAAAGCCCTAACCTAAGGCACTGCCGGCACGCTCACAGAACAAAAGACTGAGA
>NW_011490626.1:0-454 GCF_000754665.1 Bison bison bison | reverse complement strand
GGAGACCAAAAATAAAAACAGGAGTAGCAATACTCATATCAGATAAAATAGACTTTAAAGTAAAGGCTGTGAAAAAAGACAAAGAAGGACACTACATAACAATCAAAGGATCAATCCAAAATAAATATGCATCCAACACAGGAGCACCACAACACTTAAGGCAAATGCTAACAAGTATGAAAGGGAAATTAACAATAACACAATAATAGTGGGAGAACTGAATATCCCACTCATACCTATGAATAGATAAACTAAACAGAAAATTAACAAGGAAACACAAACTTGAAATGGCACAATGGACCAGTTAGACCTAACTGATATCTATAGGTCATTTCACCCCAAAACAATGAATATCACCTTTTTCTCAAGTGCACACGGAACCTTCTCCAGGATACATCACATCCTGGGCCATAAATCTAGCTTTGGTAAATTCAAAAAATTGAAATAATTCCAA
>NW_011490625.1:4786-5210 GCF_000754665.1 Bison bison bison | reverse complement strand
CCAATCAGTTGTTCCATACAGGGTTCTAACTGTTGCTTTTTGACCTGCATACAGGTTTCTCAGGAGACAGGTACGATGGGCTGGTATTCCCATCTCTGTAAGAGCTTTCCAGTTTGTCATGATCCACATAGTCAAAGACCTTACTTAGCACAGTCAAAGAAAGAGAGGTAGATGTTTTTCTGAAACTACCTTGCTTTCTCTATAATCCAGCGAATGTTGACAATTTGACCTCTAGTTCCTCTTCCTTTTCTAAAACGGACTTCCCTGGTGGCTCAGACAGTAAAGCATCTGCCTACAATGCAGGAGATCTGGGTTTGATCCCTGGGTCAAGAAGATCCTCTGGAGAAGGAAATGGAAACCCACTCTAGTACTCTTGCCTGGAAAATCCCATGGATGGAGGAGTGTGATAGGCTACAGTCCATGG
>NW_011490625.1:0-541 GCF_000754665.1 Bison bison bison | reverse complement strand
TTTGAGCACCCAATGCAGTCCCTGGGGATGTGCTCAGAGACGTGCAACTGTTAGGAAGTCAGTGCTCACCAATGACTGGGTAACACAAGCACAAAAGCCAGGGGTGGCCACCCCTGTGCTTAGCAGAGCAGTTAATGCAACCGAGAACATGGGCACCTCTGCCACAGAGCACTGTTTATGATGCCTGTGGCAGCCCCACAATGCCACTAGACTCACGAAATCACTTTTGCTTCTTGCTGTATGTTCAGTTGGTTGCACTTAACTGCTCTCAGAGTCAGCAGGGAAGGTCCCATCACAGGTCAGTGTGTGGTCAGCACATTTTCTCATGCCATTTCTGAGTATCCACACAACGGTAACCTCGATGGGGCTAAAGAAGTCTTTACAAAGAAATGAAGAAATGCAGCGAAGGCTTGTGATGGTTCGCCACAAGCGCAACAAATGCAGATAGACTGCAACTGAGTCCCATCAGCTACAGCAGGGCCACCTGGCCCACCTCATGGATGCAATGACAATGTGCTCCAAATTGTCATTGCATCCATGA
>NW_011490624.1:9433-10212 GCF_000754665.1 Bison bison bison | reverse complement strand
CGTGCCCATCTATTTGCGACCCCATGGACTGCAGCACACCAGGCTTCCCTGTCCTTCATCATTTTTGGAGCTTGCTCATACTTATATCCACTGAGTCAATGATGCCATCCAACCATCTTGTTCTCTGTTATTCCCTTCTCCTTCTGTAAGAAAGTAAATTTTCACTGTGGAGAACAGTAAGAAGGTTTGTCAAAAAATTAAAAATATAACTACCATATAAACAAGCAGTTCCACTCTTCGGTATATATCTGAAAAAAGTCAAAAACGGTAATTCAAAAAGTTATGTGAGAGAGAACAAGGTGGTAGAGGAGTAGATGGATGTGGAATACATCTCTCTCCGTGGATTCATCGGAATACGACTTCAGACACAGAAGAGTTTGCAGAACATGAGCTAACAGCAGGTAGGAGTACCTGACGACTGGAATAGAACCCCACAAAGCTTGGTAGGATAAATGAAGTAGGGGGTAAAGAGCAGAGTTAGTGTGATTGGACCTGCCCTTGGCAGGTGGAGGAACTGAAGCAGGGGTCTGATCCCCATATTGAGGCAATTGGGACAGAGGAGAAACATTTGAGGCTGAGCATGAAATAGCTGATCAGTGACGGTCTAAATAGAATCAGAATCACACAGAGAACACTTGCTGCAACCATATGTACCCCAGACAGAGATGTGGGTCCCCTAGAAGCACAGTAGTTGGGAGGTGGAACATAAGGGTTATGGAGCAATCCCAGGGTGAGGTCTGCTATTGACTTCAGGGAGATAGTCCAAGGGGACATGAGGG
>NW_011490624.1:4714-5388 GCF_000754665.1 Bison bison bison | reverse complement strand
GGAGAAAGATATTCCATGGAAAGAGAAATCAAAAGAAAGCTGAAGTAGTAACCCTCACACCAGACAAAATAGATCTTAAAGAATCTCACAAGAGATAATGAAGAACACTATCTAATGATCAAGGGATCAATCCATGAGGAAGACATAACAATTGTAAATATTTATGCACCCTACATCAGAACATCTCAATGCATAAGACAAACACTAACAGACATAAAAAGAGAAATTGAGAGTAACACAATAATAGGGGACTTTCACACATCACTTACATCAATAGGCATATCATCAAAAGAGAGAATTAACAAGGAAAAACAAGCCTTAAATGACATATGACCAGATGAATTTCATTGATATCTTCAAGACATTCCATCCAAATGCACAATACACTTACCTCTCAAGTGCACATGGAACATTCTCCAGGATAGACAACTGCTTGTGTCACAACTCAAACCTCACTTAATTTAAGAAAATTTAAATATCATCAAGCATCCTTTCTGACCACAACGCTATGAAACTTAATATGGATAAAAAAAAAAAAAAAACTAACTAACTAAAAAGCACAAACACATGGTGAATAAACAGTATCTTTCTAAATAATGAACAGGTTACTGAAGAAATCAAAAGGGAAATAAAAAAATTCCTAGAAACAAATGACAATGAAAACATGACAATTA
>NW_011490624.1:0-756 GCF_000754665.1 Bison bison bison | reverse complement strand
ATCTCAAAGAAATATCTGCACCCCCATGTTCATTGCAGTCTTATTTTTAATAGCCAAGACACAGAAACAACCTAGACATCCATCAACAAGTGTGTGAATAAAGGAAACATGATATATATGTGTGCATAAGGGGACGACAGAGGATGAGATGGCTGGATGGCATCACTGACTCGATGGACGTGAGTCTCAGTGAACTCCGGGAGTTGGCGTTGGACAGGGAGGCCTGGTGTGCTGCGATTCATGGGGTCGCAAAGAGTCGGACACGACTGAGTGACTGATCTGATATATATATATATAGTGGAATCCTGTTTGTTCATAAAATGAAGAAAATCCTGCCATTTGTGCCAATATGGACGAATCTTGAGGACATTATGCTAAGTGAAATATGTCAGGCAGAGAAAGACAAATATTGCGTAATCTCACTTAAATATGAAATCTTAAAAACAAACAACCTCCTGCTCCCCTGAAAAACTCACCTAGCTTACAGAAGAAGTAATCAGACATTTGGTTACCAGAGGTGTGTGGAAAATTATGGAATTAGATAAAAAATGTCAAAAGAATAAAAGGTAAAAACTTTGTTATAAGATAAATAAGTATTGGTGATGCAATGAACAACATAATGACTATAGTTAACACTGCGATGTAGTATATTTGAAAGTTTTTGAGAAAGTAAGTCATAAAATTCTCATCACAAGGAAAAACTATTTTTTTTATCTTTTTTTTTAAATTTTATTTTATTTTTCAACTTTACAATAT
>NW_011490623.1:9302-10716 GCF_000754665.1 Bison bison bison | reverse complement strand
AACACAGGAACACAGCCCTGAGCTTCAATATACAGGCTGCCCAAAGTTAATCCAAAACCACTGACATCTCATAATTCATTACTGGACACTTTATTGCACTCCAGAGAGAAGAAATCCAGCTCCAACCACCAAAACGCCAACACAAGCTTCCCTAACCAAGAAACCTTGACAAGCCACCTGTACAACCCCACTGACGGTCAAGAAAATCCACAATAAAGAGAATTCCACAAACTGCCAGAATACAGAAAGGCCACCCCAAACTCAGCAATGTAAACAAGATGAAGAGACAGAGGAATACCCAGCAGGTAAAGGAACAGGATAAATGCCCGCCAAACCAAACAAAAGAGGAAGAGATAGCGAGTCTACCTGATAAAGAATTCCAAATAATGATAGTGAAAATCATCCAAAATCTTGAAATTAAAATGGAATCACAGATAAATAGTCTGGAGACAAGGATTGAGAACACGCAAGAAAGGTTTAACAAAGACCTAGAAGAAATAAGAAACAGTCAATATGTAATGAATAATGCAATAAATGAGATTAAAAACACTCTGGAGGCAACAAATAGAATAATGGAGGCAGAAGACAGGGTTATTGCAGTAGAAGATAGAATGGTAGAAATCAATGAATCAGAGTGGAATAAAAAAAAAAACTGATTAAAAGAAATAAAGACAATCTCAGAGACCTCCAGGACAATATTAAATGCACCAATATTCAAATGATAGGAGTCCGAGAAGAAGAAGACAAAAAGAAAGACCATGAGAAAATACTTGAGGAGATAATAGTTGAAAAGTTCCCTAAAATGGGGAAGGAAATAATCACCCAAGTCCAAGAAATCCAGAGAGTCCCAAACAGGACAAACCCAAGGCAAAACACCCAAAGACACATATTAATCAAATTAACAAAGATAAAACACAAAGAACAAATATTAAAAGCAACAAGGGAAAATAACAAATAACCCACAAGGGTGTTCCCTTAAGGATAACAGGTGATCTTTCAATAGAAATTCTTCAGTTCAGGATGGAATGGCAAGACATACTTAAAGTGATGAATGAAAATAACCTATAGCCCAGATTACTGTACCCAGCAAGGATCTCATTCAAATATGAAGGAGAAATCAAAAGATTTACAGACAAGCAAAAGCTGTGAGAATTCAGCACCACCAAACCAGCTCTCCAACAAATGCTAAAGGATCTTCTCTAGACAGGAAACACAGAAAAGGTGTATAAACTGGAACCCAAAACAATAAAGTAAATGGCAATGAGATCATCAGATCAGATCAGATCAGATCAGTCGATCAGTCATGTCCAACTCTTTGCGACCCCATGAATCGCAGCACGCGAGGCCTCCCTGTCCATCACCAACTCCCAGAGTTCACTCAGACTCACATCCATCAACTCAGTGATGCCATCCA
>NW_011490623.1:5375-6256 GCF_000754665.1 Bison bison bison | reverse complement strand
TACCAAAAACCTGACAAAGATAGCCACAAAAAAAGAAAACTACTAGGCCAATATTACTGATGAACATAGATAGCAAAAAATACCTTAATAAAAATTCTAGCAATACAGAATCCAACAACACATTAAAAAGATCATACACCATGGCCAAGTGGGCTTTATCCCAGGGATGCAAGGATTCTTCAATATCTGCAAATCAATCAATGTAATACACCACATTAACAAATTGAGAAATAAAAGCCATATGATTATCTCAGTAGATGCAGAGAAAGCCTTTGGTAAAATTCAACATCCATTTATGATAAAAAGTCTCCAGAAAGCAGGAAGTGAAAGAACATACTTCAACATAATAAAAGCTATATATGACAAACCCACAGCAAACATTAACCTTAATGGTGAAAAATTGAAAGCATTTCCCCTAAAGTCAGGAACAAGACAAGGGTACCCACCTTCAACAATACTATTCAACACAGTTTTGGAAGTTTTGTCCACAGCAATCAGAGCAGAAAAAGAAATAAAAGGAATCCAAATTGGAAAAGAAGAAGTAAAACTCTCACTGTTTGCAGATGACATGATCCTCTACATAGAAAACCCTAAAGACTCCACCAGAAAATTACTAGAGCTAATCAATGAATATAATAAACTTGCAGGATATAAACTCAACACACAGAAATCCCTTGCATTCCTATACACTAATAATGAGAAAATAGATAAATTAAAGAAACAATTCCATTCACCATTGCAACAAATAGAATAAAACACTTAGGAATATATCTACCTAATGAAACTAAATACCTATATATAGAAAACTATAAAACACTGAAGAAAGAAATCAAAGAGGACACTAATAGATGGAGAAATATACCATGTTCATGGATTGGAAG
>NW_011490623.1:4846-5275 GCF_000754665.1 Bison bison bison | reverse complement strand
AAATGGATTAAAGATCTAAACGTAAGAGCAGAAACTATAAAATTCCTAGAGGAGAACATAGGCAAAACACTCTCCAACATAAATCACAGCAGGATTCTCTATGACCCACCTCCCAGATTATTGGATGTAAAAGAAAAAATAAATAAATTGGACCTAATTAAAATTAAAAGCTTCTGCACAACAAAGGAAACTATAAGCCTGATGAAAAGACAGCCTTCAGAATGGGAGAAAATAATAGCAAATGAAGCAACTGACCAGCAACTAATCTCAAAAATATACAAGCAACTCCTGCAGCTCAATTTCAGAAAAATAAACGACCCAATCAAAACATGGGCCAAAGAACTAAATAGACATTTCTCCAAAGAAGACATACAGATGGCTAAGAAACACATGAAAAGATGCTCAACATCACTCATTATCAGAGAAATG
>NW_011490623.1:4201-4746 GCF_000754665.1 Bison bison bison | reverse complement strand
CCTATATATAGAAAACTATAAAACACTGAAGAAAGAAATCAAAGAGGACACTAATAGATGGAGAAATATACCATGTTCATGAATCAGGAGAATCAATATAGTGAAAATGAGCATACTACCCAAAGCAATTTATAGATTCCATGCAATCCCTATCAAGCTACCAATGGTATTTTTCACAGAGCTAGAACAAATAATTTCACAATTTGTATGGAAGTACAAAAAACCTCGAATAGCCAAAGCAATCTTGAGAAAGAAGAATGGAACTGAAAGAATCAACCTGCCTGACTTCAAACTCTACTACCAAAAACCACAGCCATCAAAACAGTATGGTACTTGCACAAAGACAGAAATGTAGGTCAATGGAACAAAATAGAAAGCCCAGAGTTAAACCCACACACTTATGGACACCTTATCTTTCACAAAGGAGGCAAAAATATGCAATGGAGAAAAGACAACCTCTTTAACAAGTGGTGCTGGGAAAACTGGTCAACCACGTGTAAAAGAATGAAACTAGAACACTTTCTAACACCATACACAAAAATAAA
>NW_011490623.1:0-451 GCF_000754665.1 Bison bison bison | reverse complement strand
TTGGTTGCCATTGCCTTCTTCAACAGTCAGCATGTTGTACATTAAATCCTCATGATTCATTTATACTATGGTGGGAGGTTTATACTTTTGACTCCTTTCACCTATTTCTTGCACCCCTAATCCTCCATTTCTGCAATCACAAACCTGTTCTCTGTATCTGAGTATGGCTTGTTTGTTTTAGATTTCACACATAAATCCATTAACCTATTAATGTACACCTATATTGCTTCTGTATCTTGGCTATTGTGAAAAATTCTGTCCTGAACATGGAGGGGTGCACATAACTTTTCAAGTTACTGTTTAACTTTCTTTGGATAAATACCCAGAAATGGAATTGCTGGACATATTATAGTTCTATTTTTATTTTTTAAGGTACCTCCATGGTGAAAAAGTTGGCTTAAAGCTCAACATTCAGAAAATTAAGATCATGGCATCTGGTCCCATCACTTCA
>NW_011490622.1:9257-9810 GCF_000754665.1 Bison bison bison | reverse complement strand
ATGTAAATAGAATTATGCAATATGTAGCCCTGTGAGTTAAGCTTTTTGCATGTATATGTAATTTGTTCCTCCTTATTGCTGACTAGTATTCTATTGTATGAATATCACACATTTATTTATCCATTTACTTGTAGATGGACATTTGAGTTCTTGTCAGTTTTTTTACCATTATAAACAAAGTTTTATGAATATTGAATCTTTGTATGGATATATATTTTCTCTGGAAAATAGCTATAAGTCATAGGTAGTTGTATTTTTAATTTTACAATTTATGAGTTACATTAGCTTTATATCCTTGCTAACCCTTAGTGTTGGCAGTCCTTTTTTAATTTCAGCTACACTTATGGGTTTTATTTCATTATGGTTACACTGACAGTAGCATTTCTTTATGGTTTTAAATTGTACTTTTCTAATGACTAAAGATGTTGACTTTATTTTCATGTGTTTATCTGCCATTCATATATATTCTTTGGTTAAATATTTATCTTTTGTTCATTTTTATTTAATTTGTCTTCTCATTATTGAGTTTTAAGAGTTCTTTATATATTCTAGG
>NW_011490622.1:4757-5073 GCF_000754665.1 Bison bison bison | reverse complement strand
ACAAAAATAAACTCAAAATGGATTAAAGATCTAAACGTAAGATCAGAAACTATAAAACTCCTACAGGAAAACATAGGCAGAACTCTCTCTGACGTAAATCACAGCAGGATCCTCTATGACCCATCTCCCAGAGTAATGGAAATAAAAGCAAAAATAAATAAATGGGACCTAATTAAACTTAAAAGCTTTTCCACAACGAAGAAAACTATAAGCAAGGTGAAAAGACAGCCTTCAGAATGGGAGAAAATAGTAGCAAATGAAGCACCTGACAAAGAATTAATCTCAAAAATATACAAGCAGCTCATGCAGGTCAATT
>NW_011490622.1:0-522 GCF_000754665.1 Bison bison bison | reverse complement strand
CCAGTCCATCCTAAAGGAGATCAGTCCTGGGTGTTCATTGGAAGGACTGATGCTGAAGCTGAAACTCCAATACTTTGGCCACCTCATGTGAAGAGTTGTCTTATTGGAAAAGATCCTGATGCTGGGAGGGATTGGGGGCAAGAAAGAAGGGGACGACAGAGGATGAGATGGCTGGATGGCATCACTGACTCAATGGGCATGAGTTTGGGTAAACTCTGGGAGTCGGTGATGGACAGGGAGGCCTGGCATGCTGCGATTCATGGGGTCGCAAAGAGTCAGACATGACTGAGCGATTGAACTGAACTGAACTGAAACTGGTCCTTTACTTATTTTCTCTGATTTTTAATCTCACACGTTTTGCTTTCTTTTCTGAGATTTTCTCAACTTTATATTCCTAATCTTTTATTGAATTTTAATTTTATTTCCAATAGCTCTTCAACTCTTTGTGTATTCTGAATGTCTTTTCTCATATCATTGCATTCTTGTTTTATGAATATAGTATCTTACCTCTCTGTGACTATA
>NW_011490621.1:9325-9767 GCF_000754665.1 Bison bison bison | reverse complement strand
CATCAACATCCTCTCCACCTTAGCTTCATACTGAAGGTGTTGTGTTTGTACCTCTGTCAACAGACCTGGGAAAGTTGAGGATTCTGTTTTGATTGGGTAGATTTTGAGCCAAAGCTGCTGCTTTTGGTTGAGTCTCTTTCCTTACCCATCTGTCTTTTTCTTTCAACTAGTTGTGCTATTTGATAGAATTGAAAACACTGCAGCTTACATCTGTCTGGGCAGATGGAATGCATTTTGCATGAGTGTTAACTGATTCATGCGTTGCATAAGAAAGCAGTCTGTGTGTATGCTGAAGACCATTGGCTTATAGAGGGTTTGATTCTTTGCCTTTGCCCATGCCCTCACCAACTACCCCATGGTCAAGCCCAGACAAACCTTAAAGAAAAATTTAAAAAAAGGGATACTATCAATGACAGTGGAAGAAAGTGGGAACTTAAAGGGA
>NW_011490621.1:4479-5375 GCF_000754665.1 Bison bison bison | reverse complement strand
CCTGACCCAGGGTTCAAACTCAGGTCTCTTGCATTGCAGATGGACTCTTCACCATCTGAGCCACAAGTGAAGCCACCAATTTTCTTCTGTAATCATTGGCTAAGCTATAGTTTGATTCTGGATTACCAATCTGCAAGTTGACCTTGCTTTATTACTTCTGATATATTTCCTCAAATTGGAAGTAATCTGAAATGTGGTAATTCCACTTTCAGAAAATATATTTGAAGAGTTTGATATTTAATGAAAGCTAGTGTAAGTCCATTTGTAAACCAGACTTCTTTTATGGTCATCCCTTCATTTATTTTGTTATGTATGTAAAGATTGTCCTGAAATTTTTTTTTTTGTTTGAAGCAGACACATATACCTTTTAACAATGGTTTATATGTGACTAGTGTCCTAAATTCAGAGACATATAACATTTTCTGTTCAAAGGACAGATTCACAATGTTTAAATTGAGCTTGGAGCCATTGACAAGCAATAGCACAGTAGTAAATTTTGTTTTTCCTATGAAGAAGACTAACACTGCTTATTTGATTATCTACATTAATTAATAAGAACATGAATCATTGCCAAATTGAAATCAATACATTGAGGAATTTATGTTCTTTCCTGGATAATTTCAAATGGTCCTGGAAAAAGAATACATTTGTCCTAATTACTATATTTTAGGGTATAAACCTAGAAAATAGTTGTGAGATCATAAATTAGAGAAATTTCTTAGGACTTTAAGACCTTCATGTGGTATCATATGTTTATTCTCTCAAACCATTTAAACTGTATTTAGACTGTATTTGGGACCCAAGAATTCATGTTATTAAGTAGTCTTTGTATTTGGTTTCATTCTGTAATTGTTTCAGATATATACATCTTCAGTTCAGTTCAGTTCAGTTCAGTC
>NW_011490621.1:0-379 GCF_000754665.1 Bison bison bison | reverse complement strand
TATGGTAGGAACAAAAGCTAGGGGAATTTTCTTCTTCTTGCACTGTGATGCTTGAGAATTAAAAATTCTTAGTTTGCAAAGCCTATTTAAGGGAGCATTGTACTATAATGCAGTTGTAGCTCCTATATGATAGTACTGAAATTACTGATGGCAGGAAACTCAGACCAAAAAACCCCACATTTATAATTTAAGGTTTTCTTTGTGATTTTCCTTTATAATATTCACTAAGACCAGTGAGAAATGTGAGATTATTTAACGTTCAATCTAGGATTAAAAACCAAACTCCTTTCTTAGCATTCTCTATGTGTGTTTTCAACAAATGGTGTTTTAAATTAATTTTTCACAAAGCATATATTGTAACTGAAAAAAGGCACATCCT
>NW_011490620.1:14519-16468 GCF_000754665.1 Bison bison bison | reverse complement strand
ATTAGCAACATGCAGAGGGTGGGTTATGTGAAAACTCAGATTGTTATGATTTAGAGTTTCTGAGTGAGTGAGTCTGAGATGGGTACTGTAAATTCCCAGGTTATGCTGCTGCTGCTGGTGCAGGTGCCTTGCACTGAAAACCACTGACCTAAAGACACCAAGAGTAGAGTTAAAGATAGGACGAATATGTGTGTGTCCGTGTGTGTGTGTGTGTGAGTGTGTGTTCATTTGTATTATTTTTCAGGTTCCACATATAAGTGATATCATGCAGGACTTGACTTTCTCTGACTTATTTCACTAAGTATAATGCTCCCTAGGTCCACCCACGTAGATGCAAATGGCAGAATTTCACCACTGCTGTGAGCATTAGGATGCATGTATCTTTTTGAATTAATGTTTCTGTATATACCTGAAATTAATATAATATTGTAAATCAACTACATTTAAAAAAGAGATAGGCTAAGAACCTTACAAATGAGCAGAAAGGGTAAAAAGGAAATTGGCAAAAGCACCAACCATATAAAAAATTGAAGAAAACAAAGAAAACATAAGCATATAAAGTATAAAGCAATATGATGTAATAATATGTGTCATGTCATAACTATAGTAGCAATATAGAGAAAAGACAAAGAGGTTAAGAATTTGTCTGTTCATTTTCCCTTGTGAGATTCTGTCTTTTTACTCAGAGAAAAGGATCTGGAATAAATAATTGGCCATAACTTTATCACAATCCAAAAAAAAAAAAAAAAGGCAAAACAAAAAACCCCTGCTCCAGATGGGGTTCTGAGTCACTAGCCAGGATGAACTCTCGATGGGAGTGAGAGTAACTAGAGATGTTAAGAAGCCTAAATATGGAGCTCACAGCCAACCACATCCAGAAGTCAAGATAAAGAAGACAAGCAAAATCTGAGAAGGTAGGAGGAACACCAGGAAAAAAATGGTTCTCTAGAAGCCAGGTGAAGAAAAAGTTTCAAGGAGGAAGGAGTGATCAATTGCCTCAAATGCAGCTGAGAGGGTCAAGTAAGATGAAGACCAGGGAAACAGCAATTGGATTTAGCAACAGGGAGGTCGTTTGTGACCCTGATACAAAGCAGTTTCAGCGGAGAATTAAGAGAGAAAGCCTGAGTGGAGTATGTTTATGTGAGAATGGGAGGAAAGGATTTGGAGACAGTGAAAATAGATATGCATTTGAAGGATATTTGCCAGAAAGAGGGAGAGAAAAATGGTATGGCAGCTGGGGGGCGTAAGTGGGGGAAGTTACAGCATGTCTGTTTACTGACAAGAATGAAAGAGAAAAAGAAGGAAAGAGAGGGAGTGGGTGGGAGAATTTCTAAAGCAACTTCCTTGGGAAACTGTCAAGTATGAGTGGGACCCCAGTGCATGAGTGGAATGAAATGGCTTTAGAGAGAAGCCCTGGGAGTTCATTTGAAATACTGGACGAAGTGCCAAGTATCATGAGCACAGGTGGCATGCAATGACAGTGGGAGTTTGTAGATGTTCTTCTCTTATTGCCTCTATGTTTTTAGTGAAGTGGAAAACAAAGTCAGTGGCAGTGAATGAGAATAGGAGAGAGAGACAATGTAGGAAAGGGTCATCCAAGAGAGCAAGAGAATGAATGAGCTAGGGCATTGGTTCTTAACTCCAGCTTCATGGTAGAATTACCTGGAGAAAGATAGGGGTCTAGTTTCATTCTTTTCATGTGAATATCCAATTGTCCCAGCACCGTTTATTGAAGAATGACTACTCCATTAAATATTCAATGAATATTCTTGGCTCCCTTCTCAAATAGGAGTTGACCACTGAACTTGTGGTGATAATGATTTCACTGTATCTATAAATCAAGTCATTATGCTGGACACTATACATTCATATAGTGCTGTATGTCAAATATATCTCAATGAAACAGAACAAAGATAAAATTTTTTAAATCAAATACCAAAAAACAAACA
>NW_011490620.1:13261-14419 GCF_000754665.1 Bison bison bison | reverse complement strand
AAGTAGTTAAATAATTATGCTAAAACATTTGATGGACTTTTGGGTATCCATACAATTAAGTTTTTCATTGTACTGAATGATAAAAGAGCATTTTAAATTCTTTTTATTCCCAAAGGTAGTGTAAATACAGTATGTATATGTATGTATGTAGATATGTACCTATGTAGATAGCTGTATCTATATACCTACATACATGCATGCATTTCTGGAGAAAAGGAGTGAATGAAATACAGTAACATCTTTGCAGTGATTTTCTCTGGGCAGAGAGATTCTGGGTGGTGAATGCAGTCATCTCAATGCCTCCCCAAAGTTTCTAATCGCCACAGTACATACACTGAGGATGGAGAGACTCTCTCACAGGAGCTCACAGAATGTTAGGATTTCCCTTCCACAGAGTCAAAATTGCAGCATACAAACTGCCAGTAACGTTGGCCCAGGTATGATTTACTGGAGGCATGTAAATTTCTAACCTCAGTCTTTGGGGAAAGCTCTATATTTAGAGAAGAAAGACCACAACAGAAACACTGTAAAGAAGCTTAACAAAGCACAGAGAGAATTCCACCGAGAAAGCAGGCCAGACTCTTCCACAAACATGACCACAGGGCTACAAACACTACTTTTGACTAGTTTCTAGTCTCCCAACCAGGGGCGTGTGCTGAGACGTTAAGGAGAGTAAACCATATAAACTAGCTGGAGCAATTTAAGCTATACATAGGTATTATGCTTCTGGTCAATATAGAATGACAGCACGAGTAGGCATCCCTGTAATATTAATGATAGCAAACAACCTAAGTGTTCAACCTATCGCACAGAGTCGGACACGACTGAAGCGACTTAGCAGCAGCAGCAGTATGATTAAGAGTGGGCAAGGAAGAAGCTGCTCTAGGGATAATCGTGCCAGCATGACAACATGTCCCTCGATCTGAGAGGATAGCAACCAATAAAACATTTACAGGGAGGGCAGGAAATGGGTAGATATGAGAAGGATAAAGGCACTAAATCTTCAGCTTTCATACAGGATAGCCAGTATATACTGTTCTATTTCTGACAGTAACTGAAAATTAGAGACATAAACAAATTTTGTATACATTAGCAACATGCAGAGGGGGGGGTAGGTGAAAACGCAGCTTGTTATGATTTAGAGTTTCTGCGTGATGG
>NW_011490620.1:10901-11879 GCF_000754665.1 Bison bison bison | reverse complement strand
AATAACACCAAACAGAAGTCCAAGAGTTAAAGAGTACAATGATGGAACTGAAGAATGCAATAGAGAACATCAACAGCAGACTCGTCCAAGCAGAAGAAAAAGCCAGTGATCTCAAAGACAGGTTATCTGAAATTATCAAGCCAGAGGAATCAAAGAGAAAAAAGGAGAAAGAAACAGGTAAAGATAGCCTAAGTCAATTATTGCATACCATTAAGAGAAAGAATCCATGCATGACTGGAGTCCTGGAAGGAGAGAAAAGGAAGAAAGGAGCAGACAGTTTATTTAAAGAAATAATGATGAGAACTTCTCAAATCTGGGGAGAGATCTGGGCATCTAAGTTTATGAATCTCATAAGTCCCCCAAGAGACGCAATCTGAAAAGATATTCTCCAAGACATATTGTAATAAGGATGTCTGAAATCAAAGACAAGAGAAAAATCTTGAAAGAAGAAAGAGGGAAAATAATCTTCCCATGAAGGGAACGCCCATAAGGCTAGCAGTTGGGGTTTCTCAGCAGAAAACTTGCAGGCCAGGAGAGACTGGGAATGTATATTTAAAGTGCTAAAGAAAAACACTGCCACATAAGAATACTCTACACAGAAAAGTCATTCCTCAGAGATGAAGAAGAGATAAAGCCCTTCCCAGACAGACAAAAACTGCAGGCGTATACCCCACGACTAGACCTGCCCTGCAAGAAACACAAAAGGGAGTTTTTCAATCTGAAACAACAGGATGCTAATTAGTAACATGACAACTTATGAAAAAGCATAAAACTCACTGTAGAGGTAAGAATATAGTCAAATTCAGAAGCCTAATACTGTAATGGGGCTCCACTGGTGGCTCAGCAAACAAGAATGTGCTTACTAATGCAGGAGATATGGGTTCAATCTCTGGGTCGGGAAGATCCCATGGAGAAGGACATGGCAATCCACTCCAGTATCCTTGCCTGGAAAAGCCCATGGACAGAGGAGTCTAGTGG
>NW_011490620.1:8918-10801 GCF_000754665.1 Bison bison bison | reverse complement strand
ATTTTGAAGTTTGTGGCAGACACTGTCTCCAAGATGAGACAACTTCTTTTTCTATCCATTTGTCTCTCACCCCTCTTGAACACCAAAGAGGCAAGCCTGGGTATCAGCTGGTGCCTCTTACATAGAAAATGTATAAAGAGGTCAAGACGATACAGGGGGAAGTGCCTAGAAAGAAGAGCATAAAACAGGCATGAAACAGGAAAAGTCCCCTCTGTTCACTGTTGCACATTCCGAGAAGACTCAGATTTTATTTATCTTGGAATTCACATCGTTCTATTTCCTTCCTCAGGTTTTCTTGCATACAAATTTTCCCATGAAAAGTCTGTCCCTGTGCAAAGAATATTGTACTCAAACCCCCTTGTTTTCCTGGAGAACCTCTACCCTTCTTTCAAGCCCAAATTGAAGATGACATGGGCTAAAAGAGAAGAGTAACAACCTCTGGGAAATTATCTATTTCTTAAAAGTAATGAGAAAACTGGCGATAGAACTGCAAGCTTTCTGGTGTTTTAACTTGTCCCGTTTCCATTCCGTCCCCAGCTTCATGGCAACTTTGAGAAACAACAGCCTGAAACTGCAGTGAACACCAACAGCCTGGTAGCTGCCAGAGAGAACAGAACAGGACTGGAATTCCATCAAAGACCCATTCCCAGAAAATTGTTATTATTTGACCTGTCTGGTGATTCCCTGGAAGCCCCGGTGGACAATCACTCACAAGGTTGTCTTTATTTGGTCTGACTCAGAGCTCACCCGATGGGAAACAAATTTTCCCCAGGGACAATTGTCCAAAACTGTTAGAGGCAATAGGACCACAACTGCCTCCAGAAGTAGATAAACAGGTGGAGAAGACAGTAGGATAACCAAAATGTTAAAAGGAAAATTAGAGAATAGATATGTCCATGTAGAGCTTTGATAAGCTCCCATATATTCCCGGGGGTGTAGAAGGCTGTGCATAAGATTGTGCCTGTGATCAGGAAAGACATGAAAAGACTGTAAGCTGTCTTATTCAGGCTGACCTTGAAGCTCCTTGCAAGGAGAAAGTGGAAGCTAAGGCAGGATTGTCAATGAAGGGTTGTGACTGAAGGGTTGAAGGTAAGTCCTAACAGGTACACAGAGCCCCATGGCACACTGGGAAACTTATTGATTCCAGGTATTTAAGGAACTCATCTCTGTCTGTCCAGTTGTTAACAGACCACTGACTAACCAAGCAGAGCCTTTCGTGGCCACATATGACAAAGAATACAGACTTTACGTAATTATTTCAGAAAATCGTTACACAAATAGAACTATAACAATAACAGTGACAAAAACCGGGGTGGGACTGAGGATCAGACATATGATTTTCATGGTTGCCATAATATATTATATAAAATATGCAGTTTTCAAGGGAAAAAAAGAACCTCAGGAGACATACAAAATATATGAAAACAAATTCCAAACACAGGAAAAAGACACACTCAATAGAAACCATTACTGAGGAAGCCCAGACATTGGCCTTACTAGCCAAAGTCTTTAGTCTTCTATTTTAGCATGTAGAAATCTCTAAAATCATCTATTTTAACATGTGCAAAAAGAGAAACTGATGGAAAGAGAGTGATCTGAATCTCTGGACAGGGTGACTGGTGAAGGACTTTCTCTGCCAAAGCCAGCATGTAAAAACTGGAAGAGATGCCAACGTCTCCAAATGAGCAGACACCAACACGAGGACACAAAGACCACAAATAATCAGGGAAACATGACAGGAGATGAATAAAGCTCCAATATCTGACCTTAAGGAAATGGAGAACGATGAACTGTCTGACAAAGTATTCACAATAATCCTCTTACAGAAATTCAGTGAACTGAAACAAAACACAGATTTTTAAAAAACTGAATGAAATTAGGAA
>NW_011490620.1:5306-5717 GCF_000754665.1 Bison bison bison | reverse complement strand
GATGAGATGATTGGATGGTATCACCGACTCAATGGACATGAGTTTGAGCAAACTGCAGGAGACAGTGAAAGACAGAAGCCTGGCATGCTGCAGTCCATGGGGTCGCAAAGAGTTGGACATGACTGAGGGACTGAACAACAACAATTTAGCCTCATGCACCAGAGGGAAGACAGAGGAAACAAGAAGAACTACAGTCCCACAGGCTCATGAAGGAAAACCGCAATCACAGAAAGCTAATCAAAATGAAAAGGCAAAGAATTATATCCCAGGTGAAGGTACAAGACAAAACTGCAAGAAAAACAACTAACTGGAGTGGAGATAGCCGACCTTCCAGAAAAAGAATTCAGGATAATGTTAGCGAGGATGACCCAGGATCTCAGAAAAAGAATGGAGAAGATGCAAGAAGTGTTT
>NW_011490620.1:4676-5206 GCF_000754665.1 Bison bison bison | reverse complement strand
ACAAACTTCTGTCCCTAGTTCTTCAGGCACTCTACCTACCAGACCCAATCCCTTGAATCTATCACACATATGCACCCATGCATGCACACATGGACATACACACATCTCTTCTTGTGAGAGCACCTCACAACTGCAACTAGCTGTAGAACAACCATCAACAGGAGGATGCTGAACCCACCAGAAGAGATACTCCACATCCAAAGACAAAGAAGAAGCCACACCAAGATGGTGGAGGGGTGCAACCTTGAGTAAAAGCAAATCTGATACCCACCCGGTCGGTGACTCACAAACTGGAAAACAGTAATACCAAAGAAATTCTCACAGTGTTGTCAAAGTTGTGAGCCCCACATCCAGCTTCCCAGCCTGGGGGTCCCGCAAAGGGCCTAGGAATCCCCAGGGAATCTGAGTCTGAAGGCCAGCAGGATTTGATTGCCGTACTTCAACAGGACTGGGGAAAACAGACTCTACTCTTGGAGCACACGTACAAAATTCTGTGTGCACTAGGACCAGGAAAAGAGCAGTGACCCCAG
>NW_011490620.1:0-582 GCF_000754665.1 Bison bison bison | reverse complement strand
TATTCTAAATTCCTAGGCAATATTTTTCTTTACACCATCTAGATTTTTTTTTTACTTTAACCTACCAGACACATCTACAGCTAAGTGTCATTTCCACTTTGGCTCAGTCTCTTCATTCTTTCTGGAGCTATTCTTCCCCTCATCCCCAGGAACACACTGGATGCCTTCCAACCTGGGGGGCTCTTCTTCCAGTGTCATATCGCTTTGCCTTTTCATACTCTTCATGGGGGCTCTCAAAGCAAGAATACTGGAGTGATTTGCTGTTCCCTCCTCCAGTGGACCACATTTTATCAGAACTCTCCACTAAGTCTCCACTATGACCCATCCATCTTGGGTGCCCCTGTATGGCACGACTCATAGTTTCATTAAGTTATACACATTTCCATCACAAGGCTGTGATCCATCTCTTTAAGTATTTTCCACAGTTTGTTGTGATCCACACAGTCAAATCTTTAGTGCAGGCAATGAAGTAGAAGTAGATAGTTCTTTCTCAAACTCCCTTGCTTTTTCCATGATCCAACAAATGTTGGCAATGTGATCTCTGGTTCTTCTGCCTCTTCAAAATCCAGCTTGGACGTCTGG
>NW_011490619.1:19580-20133 GCF_000754665.1 Bison bison bison | reverse complement strand
ATCAGATGAAGAAGAGGCATCGCATGTGATTGTTGTCGAAGGTATTCACAGACTTGGAGAAAGTCTTTTTCTTGAAGTGGGGATGTCCACCACAGGAAGCCTTCCACTGACGAAGAGGGGAGCTCTCCGCAGACCCAGCAGTTAGACCGATTGTGGAATGCAGCATAAGAGTGAGCCCAGGACAGGAGGACATTGTCTTGAGGATCCAATGGCAGACTCAGGATATTTGGAGTCAGCAGAAGTAGACTCACATAGATTATCAGGCCCATCTGCTGCCCTTTGCTTAATTCTAGAGCTCGGGTCAGGGCCACAAGCTCCGCTAACTGAGCACTGGCTCCCTGGGGGAGAGATTTTGCTTCCAAAACCTGTTCAGCAGTCACCACAGCGTAACCTGCTTTACGGTTTCCATCCTGAACAAAGAACTGCCATCTGTAAATATTTCCATGTCAGGATTGTCTAATGGGGTATCCTTTAGATCCTCCCAAGCTGCATAGTTCAAAGTTAGGAATTGAGAACAATCGTGATCAGGTGTTTCATTTTCCTTCTCAGGAAG
>NW_011490619.1:13342-15227 GCF_000754665.1 Bison bison bison | reverse complement strand
CAAATGGACCTAGAGATTGATGTACTGAATGAAGTGAAGCAGACAGAAAAGGACAAATATCATATGATATCACTTGTATGTGTACTCTAAAGAAATGGTACAGATGAACTTATTAACAAAACAGAAATAGAGTCACAGATGTAGAAAACAAATTCGTGGTTATAGAGGGGTAAGGGGGATAGGAGATTGGGATTGACATATACACACTCATATATATAAAATAAATAACCAGCAAGAACCTACTATATAGCACAGGGAATTCTGCTTACTAGTCTGTAATGACTTATATGAAAAAAAGAATCTAAAAAAGAGTGGATATATCTGCTTCACTTTACACGTGAAACTAACACAGCATTGTAAATCAACTATATTCCAATAAAAAATTTTTAATAAAAAATTTGAAATCAGATAAAAGTAAGATAAATGCAATAAAAAACAAAAAATAGGCTTCTCAAGAAAGACCTCACCAAGATGAGACTTGTGGTTGGTAGAGAGCAAGCCTTGTGCATACTGGGGAAAGAAAGTTTTCAGGCAAAGGGAGTAAGACAGGAGTTGGTTTAGTGTACAGGTAAGTTAGACTGTGGCAAGCAACGACAAGAATCTTGTAGGAGAGGCTTGTGGTTCTATCAAAGTAGCAATGTATAGGTGGAAGTGGTTGTTTTTGTTGAAGGATCAGATGTGAGGTGTGAGAGAAAGAAGAATCACCAATAACACCAAGATGGTTGACCTGAGAAACCAGAACCATTAAGTTACTATTGTCTGAGATGTGGTAAGAGAAGGTGTTGGGGGAAAGCTCAGGAGCCCAGCTGTGTACATGGAGTGTTTGAGATGTCAGTTATTCAAGGGGAAACTGAGGAAAGAGTGGAACAGGAGAGCAACAGTAACTATAAAATTATGTGCAATCTTAAAAACTTGCAGGAGTATCAGGATATCCCAAGGAAAGTTGCTTTTCCTTATATATTATGAAACCAATGGAATACGAGCATTTGGAGATTGTGTATGACAGTCTTGAATAGTCTACTAAAGATGAGCTGAAAGCTTCACTAAGACAAAGGCAAGAAAGTGAAGATAGACAAGCATCAGAAACAAACTTCAACCATTTTAAATATTGCTCTGAAAGAAAAAAAACTTAATCCCTGTCTTGCATGTTCCCTCTGCACGCCATGGACTCCTGTACTACCCACTTTCCAGAATTCATACTCATGCCACTAGCTTCTGGGGCTCCCTCATCTCCCAGGAAACCAGTATTTTTTTTGTAACATTGTTTCTATGGATGATTTTAAACGATGCCCACTTCACTTGCAAATACCACACTGCCTGGATTTTAAAAGTAAAAGCATCCCTGACTAGGTGATTCAGCTCACATCTCAAATTGTCTGGGCTCCTTTACTTGCAGTTTTCTCCGCATATAGCTGCCGGTCATCCTTAGAGGGCATGTGTGTGCTGCAAAGAGAAAGGTGACAGGGCTTCCCCATCTGGCTTTAGAGGTTAGACTGTCATTCACAGCAACTCCCCACCTTCTGGGAATAGAATGCTCTGCTGTTGCTAGATTTAGTGACAGCTCAAAGTCCTACACCGCCCCCCCCCACCCAATCATACTGTCTCCAAACTTCTTCTTTTCCATTAATGAATTAATTAGAATTTTGTTTGGGGAGAATGTTGTGACACCTCTTGAGATAATTGGAGACGTCCTGGGGAGTTGCAGAGCCAGAGTCAGAAATCACTTCTCTGAGCTATTTTCATGTGAAAACGGAGGAAACTGACACAAGAAAACTATGCAACAGGGGAAAAAAAGGGTCTCTAACCCAGAAGCTGAGTGAAAGGACAGATACTTAATGATACAGAATGATCAACCCAGTTCTGATGATCAGCTGAACAAGTTGAG
>NW_011490619.1:9126-12062 GCF_000754665.1 Bison bison bison | reverse complement strand
GGGCAGGGGAGCCTGGTGGGCTGCCGTCTATGGGGTCGCACAGAGTCGGACACGACTGAAGCGACTTAGCAGCAGCAATCCACCCCCTTATTTTACAGATGAGAAAGTAAAGTTGAGAGAGGCAGAGCGACTTGTCTAAGATATAAAAGCTGGTTAGATGGAATGCCACTAAGCAATAGAAAGGAAGGAACTATTGATATCTGCAACAAGGTGGATGGATCTCCAGGGAATTGTACTGAGTGAAAGAAGTCAATCCTCAAAGGTTATATACTATATAATTTCATATATAGGACTTTCTTCAAATGACAAAATTATAGAGCTGAAGAAGAGATTAGTGGTTGTCAGGAGATGAGGGCAGTAAGTAGGTGTTGCTATAAAAGGTCATGGGGAAATCCTTGTGGTGACGGAAATATTCTGTAGTTTGACTGCATCATTATCGTCAGCATCCTTATGATATTGTACTATAGTTTTACAAGATTTTATTAGTGGTAGAAACTGGGTAAAGGGTATATAAAGGATATGTGAGATTTCTCTGTGTTATTTCTTAAAAGTACTTATGAAAATGCAGTTATTTCCAAAATTAAAATTTTAATTTAAAAAAGCACAATTCAAAGCAGCACTGCTACACTTACAACCATTCATGAAAATGTTTCCTGAATCTTAATTAGGTGATAATTGCAATCTTGCCTGGAGAATCCCAGGGACGGGGGAGCCTGGTGGGCTGCTGTCTCTGGGGTTACACAGAGTCGGACACAACTGAAGTGACTTAGCAGCAGCAGCAGCAGCAATCTTGTATAGATTTGTCAGTCTTCTCAAACTATATACTTAATATCTAGGCATTTATTGTATGCAAATTATATCTCAGTAAAAAAAGAAATACAACTATGCAGCATGATTGTTGCTCCAACATTTGGACTTGAAAGGAAAGTTGTACAAACCTTTCATGAAAAGATATTTTCCTCTGACTTGTCTTCTCATTCAGGACCAGTAGATATCCTATTTACATACTACCACCACTTCTTTAAAAAAGAAAAAGCAAATCCGAGACAGAGCAGGGACTGCAGCATGGATAGTATGACTCTTCATAGAGAGTGCCCATTCTAGGGCTAGAATGAGATATCTCAAAAATGGCCTCAATTCATGAGTTACACTCTACAGGGTTATGGATTCTGAGTAAAAGGATGGTGAAATGGCTCCGGGATTAAAAAAAAAAAAAAAAGGCAGAATGATGCAATGTAAATATAAGGCCAGATGTGAGTAACTAGCTACAGAAATAGACTTTTTGGTGGGTCTGAAGTTTGAGACTGCTAAGAGGGCAATTTGCAAGTGAAATTGACTTGAAAAAAATCACCTTCAGTTCAACCAGGCTTGCCACTATGTTAGTTGCCATTACCAATTATTTGCACCAATGGCTTGGGTAGACATGTGGTCAGAGGCACTAGAGTAGCCAGGAGAACGAGAATAGAGAGATCTGAAAGGACATGAAGGAGTTTTACCTCACTCAGGTGATCTTGCTGGGGGTCTGTAAGCCACGGAAGATTGCCCCTTTGCCTGGACAGCTGCTGGATCCCCTGCTCTATGTGTCACATGTCGCCATCTGTAGGCAGTGTCTCCTTTTCCCCCTGCACCTCACATCACCACCTCTTCATGACAGCTGTGCCAGAATCACTGTTGCAGTTCAAACAAAAAGGTGCTGGTAGGGTGATCAATTTATTTTGGTTTGCCTAACACTGGTTCAGTTTTAGTATTGAGTATTCTATGTCCAGAAAGCCCGTGTAATCCTAGGCATTTCAGGAACAGCTGGTTACCCTAGGAGTTGGTCAAGGCTGAAGGTCACCAGAGAAAGTTACTTGTCACTAAAAGGTTTCCCACCATGTCATTTAAGCTGACGAACTCACCCCAGTCCAAGCTTAGAAACTTGATTTTTATTCCCCACACTGAAAGTAGATCCATCTCATGGGAAGACTCATATCCTTTATTGAAACTGACACAAAAATCCAAATACCACTGGAAAGCTGACCTGGCAAATCAGGGCATTCTCTCCTCATAGGGAAGCTTCATGCAAAGACAAATGATTGACAGAAATTTTTCAGGTGAGCAGAGAATCAGACGAAGGGGCCTAAACTTTATGATCCATGACAGATTATGCTGAAACAGAGAGAAAAGGGCTGGAGTTCAGGGACAGATACACGTACCCAAGGACACACACACGCACATGTACCCCAACTGAAAGGAAAGTTTCACTGAACAGTTCTCACCTTTGCAACACATAATACAATCAGATATTTTCTATTTTATTCTATTCTATTTGATTTTTTAAATATTGGTAGTTTAAAATAAATAAATAAATATTGGTAGTTTTAAAATGTCCGAGAAGCACTATGATGGTGGGCTTCCCCACTGGCTCAGTGGATAAAGAATCCATATGATCAGACCTGACATTCATATGATCATAGCCTGCCTCCAAACAGGTTAAGTAACAATGGATTGGGTTTCTGCCACTTAAATGGCATTAACTTTCCCACTCAGCCTCCATGTATGCTCCGGTCATTGTGACTGAACTTGTGTGTCCAACTCTGCTTTACCCCTGTACATTCTCTGTGTGTGATTGTGTGTATGTGTGTGTTGTTAGATTAATGCTCATTGAAACACATTCTTTCCAGCTTCCTGGGGAGTATCTCACTCTTGCTCCCAAGGCACATCCTACAATAGATAACTCATTTTCTAGAACTTGACAATTAACAAAATACATTGCTATATGATATTACTTGTGGTGGTTTAATCGCTAAGTCATGCCTGATTCCTGTGACCCCATGGACTGTAACCCACCAGGCCTCTCTGTCCACGGGATTCTCCAGGTAAGAATATTGGAGTGGGTTGCCATTTCCTTCTCTAGGGAATCCTCCTAACCCAGGAATTGAACCTGGGTCTCCTGC
>NW_011490619.1:5909-6148 GCF_000754665.1 Bison bison bison | reverse complement strand
TGGATAAGCCTGGTAGGCTACGATCTATGGAGTCGTAAAGAGTCAGACACGACTGAGCAACTTCACTTCATTCTCTTCAAACCAAACCTGTTTGGCTTCTTTAATTTTTCTCATACAGTTTACATCCTTGCTAACATTTGGGTATATACTGGCTCCTGATTCTGGTAAGGCAGAAGTGTGTAGTTTATAGAAGATTCATCCTGGACCTGCCACTAAAAAGAGTATAAACTTAGGCAAGC
>NW_011490619.1:4133-5524 GCF_000754665.1 Bison bison bison | reverse complement strand
AGACAAACCATGGATTAATATTGAACAATGTGTTATGGTATTTAAAACTGTTAAGAATCATTTAAATGGCGTGATATTTAGAATGCTTGCATTTTGTATTTAAATACTCAATTGGCTTATTTGTATAATTTGAAGGTTTGCGGCTAAGGACATCAAGTAGAGGTAGCCATTGCTTTTTGCAGTTGTAAGTGTGCAAGTAATACCTGGCAGGTGTGGAAGGTCTTCATTTTCAATGAATGAAAAGTGACAGTTAAGCAATTTTCACCACTTAATTTTTCACACTGTCTTTGAGAGTCCTGGAGTAATCTTCATGTGCAAATTGAGAATTTGGACCAAATAGATGCGGCTCATGGCTCTGATGGAGGTCATCTTTAGGCTTACCCACAGAATTGTTATCCTTTCTATGTTCTTCACAAACCAGTTTTCAACATCAGTATGCTTTATAAATCCTGCCTTACCCATCAGTCCATTATTACACCAGCTTAAATTAGCTTAACGATAGTTGACTCAGGATAGTTTGAAACTTTGGTTGTTGTTGTGTCCAACTCTTTGCAAGCCCATGGACTGCAGCATGCAACTCCCCTGTCCCTCATTTCCCTGTCTCCCATTTGCTCTTCTTATTCTGTTTCCTTGGATGGAAATTCTTTCATTTGCTGCTTTTGTTGTCTCCCCTTCATCACTGACTTTTGTTAAATGTAGAAATTTGGGCTTCAAGACTTAACTTTGTAATCAAGATCTCTTCATAGACGAGAGATGCGATAGTGACTTATATTTTCAGTGCATTTAAAGTAAGACTAGTGGATGGACAGCTGAACTGCCAGGCACTGAACCTCACCAGTTTGTCCCCCATGATTGATTTTCCTGTCCCTCAGGGGTACCACTTTATTCTTTCATTCAAGCTGCCACAAGAGACTGATAGACCTTCCCCTTTGCTAGTGTGCGGCTCAGTTCATGCAGGACTAATCTCTGACTACTCGTGCTGTTGCCTTACACTAAGTAACCTGTAGGAGCCAGCACCTTTCTGCACCCGGGATCATGGACGCATAGGAAGGAGGATTTCTTAGCGTCATTCTCTCCTTTTGATATGGGCCTCTCTTCCAAGTATCTGGGTCTGCCATTTCCTTTTTCAGTATAATTCTCTTGGTTTTCCACGTTTCAGAGCTTTCTCAGAGTTTCTGATTTGCCAACGTTCTTTTTGTTTGTTTTTGTGATTGACTATGCATTCATTAGTTTGTCTTCTATCATTTCTAGAGATTTTATTAAGGAGGGGGATGCTATGTGTTCAGTACAGAATTCTGAAACAGAATTAATCATTACTTTTTTCCTACTAGGATTATTACATTTTATTTATATTATTTATATTTATAAATATTATTTATATTTATATTATA
>NW_011490619.1:0-448 GCF_000754665.1 Bison bison bison | reverse complement strand
AAGAAAATAAAATCTGCCGTTATTTCCATTTTCTCCCCATCTATTTGCCAAGAAGTGATGGGACCGGATGCCATGATCTTAGTTTTCTGAATGTTGAGCTTTAAGACAACTTTTTCACTCTCCTCTTTCACTTTCATCAAAAGGCTCTTTAATTCTTCTTCGCATTCTGCCATAAGGGTGGTGTCACATCTGCATATCTGAGGTTATTGATATTTCTCCCGGCAGCCTTGACTCCAGCTTGTGCTTCATCCAGCCCAGCATTTCGCATGGTGTGTTCTGCATATAAGTTAAATAAGTAAGGTGACAGTATACAACCGTGTCGTACCCCTTTCCCAATTTTGAACCAGTCCATTGTTCCATGTCCAGTTCTAACTGTTGCTTCTTGACCTGCATACAGATTTCTCAGGAGGCAGCTAAGGTGATCTGGTATTCCCATCTCTAAGAATTT
>NW_011490618.1:4809-5161 GCF_000754665.1 Bison bison bison | reverse complement strand
GTGTGTAGAGAGGCTGGGAAATGTGTTTAGATGTGGGAACAGGATTAGGGTGAGGCAGGTGGAGCACTCACCTCAGACTGAGGGTTTCAGGGGATGCCAAAGAACTCAGTAGGTTTTGAGTGTCTTACTGATGCTTGCTTCCATTAAAGCCAGGGCATCAAATTATAATAAATTCTAGTTTTGATATAAATAGAAACTTTAAACTTAAAATAATGTGAGTTTTAATAGACCTTTTCAATTTTTCAATATTTTTTCAACTCTTCAGTATTCTGTTAAATGTTATCCATTAAATATAGATGATGGTCTTCCCTGACTGCTCTGTGGTTAAGACTCCCCGCTTGCCCTGCAGGGG
>NW_011490618.1:0-352 GCF_000754665.1 Bison bison bison | reverse complement strand
CATTTAAGTTTAATTAGATTCCATTTGTTTATTTTTGCTTTTATTTCCAATACTCTGGGAGGTGGATCATAGAAGATCCTGCTGTGGTTTATGTCAGAGAGTGTTTTGCCTATGTTTTCCTCTAGGAGTTTTATAGTTTCTGGTCTTACATTTAGATCTTTAATCCCTTTTGAGTTTATTTTTGTGTATGGTGTTAGAAAGTGTTCTAGTTTCATTCTTTTACAAGTGGTTGACCAGTTTTCCCAGCACCACTTGTTAAAGAGATTGTCTTTTCTCCATTGTATATTCTTGCCTCCTTTGTCAAAGATAAGTTGTCCATAGGTGCGTGGATTTGTCTCTGGGCTTTTGATTT
>NW_011490617.1:17600-17921 GCF_000754665.1 Bison bison bison | reverse complement strand
GTGCCAGGAAGACCACAAACTAAGAAACAGTATATAGAATGTGAAAGATCCTGAGGGCAGAGGCTACAATCATAATAGAAAGAAAAAGTGAATCATATAAATTGTGTTGAAAACATTACCAGCTTCACATCCATTTCTGTAACCACATTTGTATGCATAAGAAGTAGCCCAATCAGCAGAGTCATTGTCAAGTATGAAGAATTACAACATGTGTCTTGATCTATTCTGCTGGCACATTCAGTACAGTGACATCTTTTGGGGAATATCCAAATTGTGGCTGCTGATCTGGAAATTAAATTGCTGGACTGGTATTCATTTATT
>NW_011490617.1:15992-17500 GCF_000754665.1 Bison bison bison | reverse complement strand
TAGGACTAAACAATGTTTTCACCCAAAATGAATTTCATCTTTCACTCTGTAGTCCTAATGAGCCAAGGGACTGAAATATTCAGGACCAAATGCTTACCTGTGAAAAAGCAATGTATTGCAAAAATATGGGTGCTAAGGTAATCAGTCCTGGGTGTTCTTTGGAAGGAATGATGCTAAAGCTGAAACTCCAGTACTGTGGCCACATCATGTGAAGAGTTGACTCATTGGAAAAGACTCTGATGCTGGGAGGGATTGGGGGCAGGAGGAGAAGGGGACAACAGAGGATGTGATGGCTGGACGGCATCACCGACTCGATGGACATGAGTTTGAGTGAACTCCCGGGGTTGGTGATGGACAGGGAGGCCTGGCGTGCTGCAATTCATGGGGTCACAAAGAATCAGACATGACTGAGCGACTGAGCTGAACTGAACTGAATATAATGATTACAATGTTTGGTTAGCCCTATAAATCAGAAACACATTGGTATGTAAAGCAGACTTCCTTTCTTGCTCTCATTACTTTTTGAGGGCATACCAGGTCATTCTTACTGTACTGAATTTACAAAATGCAAGAAAATACAATTGTTACTTGATTATATTAGAATATGTTCTCCATACCATTCAATTTTGGCCTCTGTGATAATGATTCTTTGCAGCTATACTTAACAATGTAATAATTGCTTCCTTCTCACCCAAGTTTATGGACTGTTTGTGATCCAAGTCTCTTTTATTCCCTTCCATCTCCCCTCCCTGCCAGTGTCTAACATTATATATCACCTTTAACAGTTGTTCAATATGTGTTTGTTAAATGGAAATATGCATGTAAAGACACATGATTAAATAGGCAAAATTCAAAAAAAGAAGTGAAACTTGGTCACATATTAACTTGGTCATTTATTAGAACCCAGGCTTCCTTGAGTTAACATTTATACCCCTTAGTTTATAAAATAGAAAAAAGGAAATGTCTGATTTTAGTTCAAGAATTATTATTAAAATAATAGATCAATAATACTAAATTTATTTGAGATTATATTTATAAAATAATAGATAACACTTATTGAATAATTTGAATGTCCAATACTGTACTATACACACATACCATCTTATTTAATTTGTATAACTATGTGAGATGGCTACTGTTATTATTCTGATGTTATAGATCAAGATATTATACTACTAGTATGGGGGATGGTAATGTGATTTTCCCAAGAAAAAATCTGCTATATACACTGGCTATAAGATTTCAGCCAAGAAGTCCTGACCCTGGTGCTTACACTCTTAATGCTTGCATTTTTGGGGGAAAAAAGGAACTTTTGAGTGTTAGGAGATGATTAATCACTATAAAGAATTTGGTGCATTTTAAAAGAAATGCCCCATCTCCCAGATAGGTCAGTTGGTAAATAATCTGTCTATTGTGCAGGAGACCCTGGTTTGATTTCTGGGTTGGGAAGATCCTCTGGAGAAGAGATAGGCTACTCACTCCAGTATTCTGGCCTAGAGAATTCCATG
>NW_011490617.1:11608-15026 GCF_000754665.1 Bison bison bison | reverse complement strand
AGCCAACTTTTTCACTCTCCTCTTTCACTTTCATCAAGAGGCTCTTTAGTTCTTCTTCGCTTTCTGCCATAGGGTGGTGTCATCTTCATATCTGAGGTTTTTAATATTTCTCTGGGCAATCTTGATTCCAGCTTGTGCTTCATCCAGTCCAGCATTTCTCATGATGTAATATAATTTTTCATATACACAATACCCCATCTCCAGACAGTACTTGCCCTGTTATTTCATTATGAACAAGTTGTTTGTTTCATTGCAGAGGTAGTGCTATAAAGATATGGGATAATCTCTCATACTATCTTCCATCTTACTTGTTTGCCTTTTGTCTGTTTCTCTGTTTGCTTCTCCACTAGACAGATAAGGGTAGGAAAAGAAAAAAAAATCCCTGGAGAAAGACTAAAATATCAGATTTAACTTTGCATTTCAGTCACTGTTCCAGTCAATAACACAGATAATCTAGAATTTAATATAATCCCTCCAGGCTGATAAACATAACTAAGGGGAAGACTTTTAAAGTTATTTAGAGCTCATGGTCTTTTTTGTAAACATCAAAAATTTCTTCCAATTCTTAAGTCCATTTTGGCAAATTTAATACATAATGTTACTGCTATTTTCATACCTGTAACTTAAATTAGAAATGAAATATATTTTCAGAAAAATTTAGTAAAGGCAGATCACATTCCATAATATTTTTTGTATCTGAGAAATATGGGTAGATTAAAAAGTGAATCCTGAAGGGAAAGAATAACCTCAAGAAATGAAAGATGCAATTGTTCATAAGTCTTAGCATATTGAAAGAATATTTCTACACTTTCTTATTAAATTTAAAAAGGTCATCTTTTCATTTTACTAATATAAATGGTTTGCAAGGTTGTGTATTTTATTCCTAAGGAAAAAAGTGGATGAATCATATCACAGA
This sequence comes from Bison bison bison, assembly GCF_000754665.1. Lineage (NCBI taxonomy): Eukaryota > Metazoa > Chordata > Mammalia > Artiodactyla > Bovidae > Bison > Bison bison. Next base: position 14,110 of record NW_011490617.1, on the reverse strand, counting down.
ATAAGAAATAAAATATGGGCTAAAATAGTAACAATTTAGATGGAATAATATACATTATTTTTCAATTATTTTTGTAGCAGGTTTTTCCCTTGAATGATTCAATTAATGTGGGAGCAATTCATGTGCTGATTGATTGACTATGCCTTTCAAATGAAGTATTTGCAAAATTTTGGTATCAGATGGATTCAACCTAAAGTGGTCAGTGTTCAGTGATTGGCTTGCTGAGCTGATCGTCTTGCATCTGAAGCATCTGTAACACCTCCCTTTCAAACTATGGATAATGGAGGGGGGCTAGAAGCCTCTGGGCCATTGTTTGGCAGCACTTATCTATTTTTTGCTGATATAAATCAATTGAACTATGTCCTCTTTTATTTCCTTAATATTAGCACTGTGGAACTTGACTCTCTCCTCCCTTGCCTTGATATTGTCAACCTTAACCTCACTCCTGAGGCCCCTTTATCTAGATATTGGATCTACTGAGTGTAGAAAAATTTGGGCCACATTCCTGGGGATTAGAGGCCTCTGTTTTTAGTGAAGGAGTGAAAGTAATGAAAATTCTCCAATGCCCTAATCTAGTTGTTTGCCTGATGCCTTTTGACATACCAGAGAGAATATCTATTATGTAAAATAAAGAGGTTAACTTGTAAACAGAAATATAAATGCATTCAGTGAAATGTTAATGAACACTTACTAAGTGAGTAGCAATTAAAGTAAACCCTTGGAGTTTCCTAAGATAGCATTTATAAATTTGTTGGCAAGTGGGAATGTCTGTTATGCATTGGTAATGAATGGAAATACATTTTGTAACGGTCACATTTATGAATTGAAGTTTGTATTTATAACTCATTCTTATTGTTTTAATTGTTTCTATGATCAAATCTTGTCATTTGATATATATTTTTTGTTTTGTGTTGAGATGGTACTGCCTCAGTCAGCTTTTAGAAGAAATGAAGCCTAAAATGTTGCAGCAAACACACACCACTGCCACCACACATACCCCATAGCTGCCTACAGTAATATACATTATTGACATGATTCAGTTTAGAGGGAAAGATGGTGTCACAGTGTTTTCCTTTGTACCTTTTTAGGTTGATTTTTTAAATGTATTTTAAAATCTATTAGTAAAGGAAGCAAACCTACCATTCGCACTGTTTGGAATGGGTGGTAACTTGAGGATATAAGGTGGCTACCTCTTTTTCACATTACGTATTACATGGAAAGGAAAGCACAACAATGCATTAGGAAGAGTTAATTCCCACTATTATTAACTCTCAGTGTTTCTGCACATATATGCAAAAAGCTGTTCTTGTTACTCCCTGCAAACACTCAGTGCTCATTGGAGTACTATTGACTTGGCCCTAGCAACCACTGAGCAGGTGACTTGATTACCTGAAGAACTAGGCTAACCACTGCTACAAATACCTAGTGTACATGAAATGGTAATCATTGCTTTCCAGTCTATTATTAGATTAACTTCATAGGGATAGCTTTTTTCTTCTGTGAGTTGATGCATAAATGATATGCTTTACCCTCTAATAAATCGAACAGCAGAGTGGCTATGACATGATGTTCATAGCCCTTGTTCCCATGACAGATTATTTTTGATTGCTACAGGAGTTTGAAGCAGCTTGAAACCATTAGAATTCAAAGGCATCACTGAAATGTTACAGCATACCTGCCTCATACAGAATATTTCTGATTATGAATTATGTTCACAGCTTTTTGCTACATGATCTCCAACATCACTCAGTAACCAATGTAGGAAACTGATTACAAATCATCAATTGAGTTGAAAAAAAATTTTACACCAAGGTATAATAGAAGATTGATGCCTCTTCCCCTTGAAGATTTCTAGCATTGTTAAATGTCACCAAGGAGATTTTCTATCAGTACTTTGTATCTAACTACATTAAAACTTCCTTTCCTTCTTATGAGTTACATTAGGAAGGCATGATGTTGGATGTGAAGCCTCTTACATAGGTAATTCTAAGTACATTCTTTCTGTAGCTGAACGATTTTATTTTTTCAGCAAATCAGTAACTTGTTTCATGTTGTTATTTTTCCTTTTTACCTCAATATATGAAGTTTCTCTTCCTGATGACACAAATCTAATCTGTATCCTTTCTTATCTTGTGAAAATGGCTTAAGTGGTTAGTAGAAAATATGATCTGAGCATGCTTTTTCAAAGTTGTGGGACCTTGAAGCTTTCAGCTTTTGCAGGCCTGATTCCAAGTGCTTCTTGATTCCATCTCAATTTAATTTTAGGAAGAGATCTATGGGTTAAAATAAAGATAATTTATTTTCCTGGGATATTCTTGGTCTATGATTGTTCTGATTCCCTGTCTTCTTTTGTGTTTTATTACTCTCAAAAGTGCCTTTATTTGAAAGATAAATTATGTAGTTATTAAGCCATGTAATCTTTATATAAATAAATTTATCTTAGTGTCTTTTGAAGTTTAACACGTATAGAAGTGAATTCCATTATTATTTATTGTTCCTCTC
>NW_011490617.1:10774-11250 GCF_000754665.1 Bison bison bison | reverse complement strand
ATGCATGGTATGCTTGACTATAGCTACATATGAAGTAAAACGTGCTATAATTTGGTTGAAAATGTCTTTATTAAATTTATAGCCGGATTTGTTACAGAGAAGGTAAAGTTACTGTGAATCTAATCTAATCCGATGGTTGTTAATTCTCCACCCCAATTTAAAAAATAAATGGACTTTCCTGTATTCTATATTTAGTGTATAGTAGCAGCTTGACAGCATTGAAAGTCCCATAGGAATACAAAAATGTTCCTAACATAATGTTTATTGTTACTTATGTAGTATATTATAATAACTAAATATACATCAGATAATATACTGTGTAGTATATAATCAGGATCCAAGCAACAGATACATTTAGGGGACAGAGTTTATTTCAAAGAAAGAAAAAAATGTACATAGCAATAATAGATAAGTAAGTGAGTTTAGATGTTTAGTAGATAGGTAGAAAAGTTAAGTAAGTAGTTAGATAAGTTTAG
>NW_011490617.1:7001-10084 GCF_000754665.1 Bison bison bison | reverse complement strand
AATACATTTGAATCAGTTCTGATGAGGTGGATAAAACTGGAGCCTATTATACAGAGTGAAGTAAGCCAATGTGCTTTAAAACAGGTTTCTTGTGTGTGTGTGTGTGTGTGTGCGCATGTACATGGTAATATTTGATTTCCCTAATGTAGCTAATTTAGAAACATTTGATGACTGATATATTTATTATATAAAGGTTGTACAGACTTTAATGAGAAGTAATACAATTGTTTTTATGCTTTAGTTGGGTTTGTTATTGTTTTCATAAGTATCAAAAGGAAAGGTGTAATCATATCATCCAGAGGAAGTCTGTATAAAATAATAACATAATAATATATTATACAAAGTATAAAACATTTTCTTATTGGAAATGTATGTTTTGCTTTACTGTCAGTTCACTTTATTATTAATATTTTTTTCCATGTACATATACAAAATGAAACACTGTATTACATGAAGAGTTCTCCTGAACAGATTTTTTTACAGGGGCATTATTAGCTTGTATTAATATGTCTTTATGATAGAAATGAGGGCATATATTATTTTACTCATAAATTATAAATTGGGATGGAGCTGGATAAGAGAAAGTAGTTATCCTAGCTTCTGTTGTTATTTAGAGAGTATCATGATATTTCTTTTCTTCTGACTCTGTTATGGCAGCATGATGCTATAGAATGAGACCGGATTGGGTCCTAGCTAACAACCAATTAAGTGTCATTTCTGGTAAGTCATATTTATCTTCTCCAAGGAATATGTTTCTCATCTGTAAGATATACATGATCACCCTTGCCTTGTTTAAGTACAAATGAATGAATGGTGTTTGAAAATACATTGAATGATACAAAATACTTTATTCAGTACTATTCTTATATACTTTGATTTTTTTTTACTCTTTGTCAATATTTTAATATGAATGTATGCTATATTGCAGAATTAGGATGTAGATTCCTTGTAATGTGAAGGAAAATATATTGATTTTGTGGCTGTCATACACTAACTCATGAGTTGAATGATTTTTTCCCCTGACCTATGAAATGCATTTCATTACTACCAAAAACATATCACTCATCCCACTATTTATAACCCAGATGGCTAATAACATATGGAATAAATCTTATACACACATGTCATGTAACAGGTTCCTCATGCCATAGCATAATACCTTAAGTAATACCAAAGCATACTTCTAATGACTCCAAACCTATCCAAAATCACATGCATGCTGAAAACATTTTGTTATTTGTAATTTTGTGTATTTTCTATATTAAATGTAAAAGAGATGAGTTTTGTAGAAAGATATTCCTTTCCATATATGAGAAATATATTTTGAAGCTCACGCATGCTCTCAAGAGTTAATGTTTTCAATATTTACAAGAGCAAATCATTCTGGAAACCATAAATGCTGTAAATGCCATCAGCTGGGTGGTCAGCCACCATTTGGAAAAAGTCTTCTTCATGTTTCTATCATCCTATAATTTACTCCAGTAGAAATTAAAGCAAAATTTGTATCATTGAGAAGAAAAATGCTAATTGAAACCATGTAATAAAAATGCAATTTAGCAGAACTATTAGTTTTGTTTTTTTACTATTTGAAGCCTATTATTTTTAAAATTACTTCAGTATTAAAAAAGCTATAAAATTGTGCTGGGTGTCAGCACATCATGTCTTCAAACACATTTTTAATTCTCATTTTCCTTTGATTAAATAAGAAAAACTTTATTAATTAGAAGCTATAATTAATTAAATAAACTCCAATTGAATGTTTTTTATTTTTATGTTTTTGTATCCATTTTCAAAAGTGCATTGTAGACTTTTCAGAACTAGTGACAGTGGCTAATATGTTCATCCCACCCAAATTTAATGCAGTGCAAGGGAAAATAGTGCCGATGTTGTGTGAAGCACCATTTATTTTCAGTTTTTAAACCCAGTGTGTTTACTAAGTTAATATACACTTTAACTCCAGCATCTACAATATCTAAATTAGATTTGATCAGCATAATTTCCCAACCAATACAGAAATTATGATTTGTGCAGTAGTTATTTCAACCCACAGGCTCTCAAAATACCTTAAATGATAATGAGTAAAAGTAAGACATCCAATTTAAAGGCATCACTTCTCTATGTGAATGATGCTTGTATTTATTTTGATAATAGATCTTTTATAGAATCCTAGAAAGCTAGAGTTTGCAATCACACATGTAGTACACAGTGCCAAACTCCAGTACTGGAGAATGGGAGTGATGGAAGTTTACAATAGGGAAAACTCTTCTCTTTTTCACATGGGTAAATTACTCAATAGAAGCAGGGAGATGACACTAATTCATAGCCTAAAAGAAAATTGTTGAGCACTGTATAGTCAGAATAGGCAATTCTTTTTAATTTAAAAAGTATGTTAACATAATCATTCTCTTAATCAGTTTGGGCTATAAAAAGTACCCATAGATTGGGTGGCTTAAACAACAAGTATTTAAATCTCATAGTTCTGGGATGTCTAAGATCAAGGTGCTAACAGATTCAGTTCTTAGCGAGGGCTGCCTTTCTGCTTTATAGACAAGTGCCTTTTCATTGTATCGTCACATGGCCAAAGGAGGTAGAGAGAGAAATAAAAAGAGAGAGAATGAAAGGAGTGCTTTTTCTCTTGTTATAAAGATATTAATCCCATCATGGCGCTCCCCCCCCCCCCGCCATGACCTAATTAACTGCTGAAGGCCTCACATTCAACATTAGGGATTCAACATATGAATCTGGGGGGACACAAACATTCAGTCCATAGCAATCAAGTAAGAACAATAGAAACAGCTTCACAAGTGCTTACTATAAGTTAGAAACTGTGCTGGGTGATTTCTATCCATTATCTCACTTAACTTTCACAAAAAACTTATGAGAGAGTCATCATTATCATTGTTTTATAGATGAAGAAACCAATTCAGAGACGTCACAGTGCTAGTGAATCAATGTTAAATCTATCTGAATTTTCCAAGATCCTTCCCTTAACTACTGAGCCACATTACCTTTCTTAAGTTCTAAATTCCAGGTGTAGTATCTGCCAGTCACTGTGGGATACTGGGATAGCAAAAAGAACAAGT
>NW_011490617.1:5621-6355 GCF_000754665.1 Bison bison bison | reverse complement strand
GTTTGTGAAGATCCCCTGGAGAAGGGCATGGCAACCCACTCCAGTATTCTTGCCTGGAGAATCCCATGGACAGAGGAGCCTGGCAGGCTATAATCCATAGGGTCTCAAAGAGTCAGACACCACTGAAGCAACTTAGCATGCATGCACATGAGTGGGCTCTGAAAAAATACATTTATATCCAGAAGTCAGTGGCCTTGTAAATGAATTTATAAACTAAGACAAAACACCCCAATAATACATGCTTCTCTTATTTTCCTCATTTTTCAATATTTAAGAGTGAGATGGTATTTTATTATTTTATTGTTCATGGGGATGAATACTATTATACTGCTGCCTGTCTGGAAGGTTGAATTTTCAAGGATAAGGTGCATTATTTTTTGCCTGTAAGATTTGTGTTGGTTGTTCTTTTTTTCCTCTCAATTAATCTGTGACAGTGAGATTGTCTGTTTCACTGTGAAGAGACAACACAACCTCATTTTGTTGGAAATGACTTAGGGTGGTTTCCCAGTTACATGATTCATATAAATGGTTCATAGCTTTAAAGAAGAGTTAGGAAGGTTTGAGCAATGAAGAGCTCTTCTTTTTTGCATTATAACGAGAAATGGTATACCTAATCACATCAAGGTTTTCTGAAACCTCTTAACATAAATGACCTACATTTCATATTTGAGCCACCTGCTTAATGTTACTTAAAATTATGTATACATATAATACAGATACATTAATAGCAAATT
>NW_011490617.1:5116-5521 GCF_000754665.1 Bison bison bison | reverse complement strand
TCCCATTTCTTTAAATATTCAAAGATATAAATGATAAATAGCCAATTTTAACTTGACAGGCATATGCAGAGGATTTGGACATTATATTTTGTTGCACAAGGTTTTAGACTGATCTGGGTTTCTTTAAAGAATAAAGGAAATCTATTTTCTTATTAGCCTTATGCAGGGAAATTTATCTTATTTTCTGAAATAGAATAGTATAATATATAATATGGATATTCAGAAGATACTGAAAATTAATTTTATGTAGAGTAGTAGGTGGTTTTTATGGAGTCAAAGCTGCTGACCTAATTTTAAGGAAATTTTATTATTTCATGAATGCTTACTGCAATAATATAGAAACATCAATTATGTTTGGATTAGAAATGAACACTAAAGAAATAATATTAATTTTATAGTACTTAT
>NW_011490617.1:3684-5016 GCF_000754665.1 Bison bison bison | reverse complement strand
TTACATGTTTCAATGCCATTCTCCCAAATCATCCCACCCTCGCGCTCTCCCACAGAGTCCAAAAGACTGTTCTATACATCTGTGTCTCTTTTGCTGTCTCGCATACATGGTTATCATTACCATCTTTCTGAATTCCATATATATGCATTAGTATATTGTATTGTTGTTTTTCTTTCTGGTTTACTTCACTCTGTATAATAGGCTCAGTTTCATCCACCTCATTAGAACTGATTCAAATGTATTCTTTTTAATGGCTGAGTAATATTCCACTGTGTATATGAACCACAGCTTTCTTATGCATTCGTCTGCTGATGGACATCTAGGTTGCTTCCATGTCCTGGCTATTATAAACAGTGCTGCGATGAACATTGGGGTACACATGTCTCTTTCCCTTCTGGTTTCCTCGGTGTGTATGCCCAGGAGTGGGATTTCTGGGTCATATGGCAGTTATATTTCCAGTTTTTTAAAAATTCTCCACACTTTTCTCCGTAGTGGCTGTACTAGTTTGCATTCCCACCAACAGTGTAAGAGGGTTCCCTTTTCTTCACACCCTCTTCAGCATTCATTGCTTTTAGACTTTTGGATAACAGCCATTCTGACTGATGTGAAATGGTACCTCATTGTGGTTTTGATTTGCATTTCTCTGATAATGAGTGATGTTGAGCATCTTTTCATGTGTTTGTTAGCCATCTGTATCTCTTCTTTGGAAAAATGTCTGTTTAGTTGTTTGGCCCATTTTTTGATTGGGTCGTTTACTTTTCTGGAATTGAGCTGCAGGAGTTGCTTGTATATTTTTGATATTAATTCTTTGTCAGTTGCTTCATTTGCTATTATTTTCTCCCATTCTGAAGGCTGTCTTTTCACCTTGCTAATAGTTTCCTTTGTTGTGCAGAAGCTTTTAAGTTTAATTAGGTCCCATTTGTTTATTTTTGCTTTTATTTCCAATATTCTGGGAGGTGGGTCATAGAGGATCCTGCTGTGGTTTATGTCGAAGAGTGTTTTGCGTATGTTTTCCTCTAGGTGTTTTATAGTTTCTGGTCTTATGTTTAGATCTTTAATCCATTTTGAGTTTATTTTTGTGTATGGTGTTAGAAAGTGTTCTAGTTTCATTATTTTACAAGTGTTTGACCAGTTTTCCCAGAACCACTTGTTAAAGAGATTGTCTTTTCTCCATTGTATATTATTGCCTCCTTTATCAAAGATAAGATGTCCATAGGCATGTGGATTTATCGGGTTTTCTATATTTTTCCATTGATCTATATTTCTGTGTTTGTTCCAGTACCATACTGTCTTGATGACTGTGGCTTTGTAGTAGAGCCTGAAGTCAGGCAG
>NW_011490617.1:784-1441 GCF_000754665.1 Bison bison bison | reverse complement strand
GTCTCCCACTATTATTGTGTTATTGTTAATTTCCCCTTTCATACTTGTTAGCATTTGTCTTACATAATGTGGTGCTCCTATGTTGGGTGCATATTATTTGTAATTTTTATATCTTCTTCTTGGATTGATCCTTGTATCATTATGTAGTGTCCATCTTTGTCTCTTTTCACAGCCTTTCTTTTAAAGTCTATTTAATCTGATATGAGCAATGCTACTCCTGCTTTCTTTTGGTCTCTATTTGCCTAGAATGCCTTTTTTCAGCCCTTCACTTTCAGTGTATGTGTCCTTTGTTTCAAGGTGGGTCTCTTGTAGACAACATATATAGGGGTCATGTTTTTGTATCCATTCTGCCAGTCTTTGTCTTTTGGTTGGGGCATTCAACTCATTTACATTTAAGGTAATTATTGATAAGTATGATACCTTTGCTATTTACTTTATTGTTTTGGGTTCGAGTTTATACACCCTTTTTGTGTTTCCTGTCTAGAGAAGATCTTTTAGCATTTGTTGGAGAGCTGGTTTGGTGGTACTGAATTCTCCGATTTTTTGCTTGTCTGTAAAACTTTTGATTTCTCCTTCATATTTGAATGAGATCCTTGCTGGGTACAGTAATCTGGGCTGTAGGTTATTCTCTTTCATCACTTTAAGTATGTCCTGCCA
>NW_011490617.1:484-684 GCF_000754665.1 Bison bison bison | reverse complement strand
GTCCATGGGGTCGCTAAGAGTCGGGCATGCCTAAGCGACTTCACTTTCACTTTTCACTTTCATGCATTGGAGAAGGAAATGGCAACCCACTCCAGTATTCTTGACTGGAGAATCCCAGGGATGGGGAATCCTGGTGGCTGCTGTCTGTGGGATCACACAGAGTTGGACACGACTGAAATGACTTAGTAGCAGCAGCAGCA
>NW_011490617.1:0-384 GCF_000754665.1 Bison bison bison | reverse complement strand
ATTTCCCCTTAGCACTACTTTTGCATTGTATCACAGGTTTTCGGTTGTTGTGTTTTCATTTTCATTCGTTTCTATGCATATTTTGATTTCCTTTTTGATTTCTTCTGTAATTTCTTGGTTACTCAGCAGCATGTTGCTCAGCCTCCATATGTTGGAATTTTTAATAGTTTTTCTCCTGTAAATGAGATCTAATCTTACTGCATTGTGGTCAGAAAAGATGGTTGGAATGATTTCAATTTTTTTGAATTTACCAAGGCTAGATTTATGGCTCAGGATGTGGTCTGTCCTGGAGAAGGTTCCATGTGCGCTTGAGATAAAGGTGAAATTCATTGTTTTGGGGTGAAATATCCTATAGATATCAATTAGGTCTAACTGGTCTATTGT
>NW_011490616.1:8043-9926 GCF_000754665.1 Bison bison bison | reverse complement strand
GATTGTGTGTGTGTGTGTGTGTGTGTATGTATGTAGTTCACTTAATTTATAGTATGAGACTGTGCCTTTGTATCTTTCTTCCAGGGAACTTTTTTTTTTTTTTGCATTAGCTTTGCATAATGTTAGCTTATTTATGATGAAGAACAAATCCACTATCAGTTAGCTATTGCTGCATAACAAAGTACTCCAAACTTAGTGGCTTAAAACAACATCTGTTTGTTACTGCTCATGAATGTACAGGTTGGCTGGATGATTTTTCTGAACTGAGCTCTGGGCTCTGTGGGACTTATGCTTCTTTGTGGTCAGCTGTGTGCCAGCTAGGGAAAAGTTGAGGTTATTTTGATGTCTACATGGGCAATTAAAAGAGATGGATGTGCTGGGGCTGTATCTTTCTCATTTGGAGAAAGGAGCAAATTTCACATTACATAAATATGACAATGTGCGAGTGTAGTTAAATTTCTTATGAAAAATTGATATGAGAGCAGTCATTGTTTTTGTTTCCATACCTCCACCAGTGAACTGCATCCCAGCCTGTGTGCATTACTTTGAGAAGCTTCATCCTGACAAATGACCTCATGAGGTTGCCACGCTGTCTGATTTCCTTTCAGGTTAAGCATTGTGGGGGGTTTTGGCCTATTTTGTTGTTGCTCCTGCTATTTGGTCTCCTGCCAAAGGCAGTGCCTTTGAGAGAGTTTCAAAACTTCAGTGCTGTAGGGAGTGAACAGTCCAGGAAACATGGTGGGGAAAGAGGAAAACCCTGAAAATTAAGGGGCCACAAGAAGGGAAGGTAAAAATGAAATGCGATCTGCTTCCATAGTTTTTCCCTAGGGCAGATCTTTAATAGGATGGGTCCACAGAGATCAGTCCTGTTCTAGATGTACAATTAAGAAGGTGGTTAAGACATCTCCTGAGACAGACTAGATGAATGTGATGGAGACTGGTAGAGAAAACCTCCTAGATAGAAGGATCCTGGAGGAAAAGCAGAGGCTAGTTGATGCCAAAATGAGAGCAGTAAGCTCTGGGAACATTTGCAATTCTATTTTCTTTTCTTTTCTTTTGAAAGGGAATTGAATGTTTAATGGGATAGGCTTGAGTATTATACAGAAAAAAAAAAAAAAAGGAAATGGCTGCTTCTTATAACCTCCTACCAAATCCTTCTGATTGTAATTTGGTTTCATAATTATATTAAATCAGGTTGTAATCCCTTAAAAACTCAGCACTCTTTACCTACTAATAGTGCAATCAGTCTAAATGCCATTTATAGTTAGTTTAAAGCAGAAAACAATATTTAAGACCAATTTTCAGTCTCAATTCATGAAAAAAACCCCCATCACTCTGTCTTATTTATAATAAACCCATTCGAATAGATCCAGGCACAATATAAACAAGTGATGGAAAATCCCTAGGAGGTTTTGGCTCATACATTCTGAGCAGACATGCTCTGGAAAACACAGACATTCTCAGAAAACTGCAGTCTGCTGAAAATGCCAGGAGATTTCAGGAGACCAAACTCTTCATGAAACCTTGGCAACTTGCATTATTTTTGCACAGGGAATGGGTTAACACTTTATCAGACTGTCTGTATGTCCACCTCTTTTTTACTGATTGTGTTTCAAATGGATAAGATCTAAGGACATAAGAGATCTGCATGGGGCTCAGGAAGGTGAATGCTGCAGACTGATCCAAATCGTGACCTATGGGAGCTCAGCTCACTCTGAGAGTTGAGAAGGGAGGCCAGGCGGCATGGGAATGACAGCTCAATGAGATGGATGGAGCCGTGGAGAGTGCAGAGGCCATAAAGCTAGAAGGCCTGAATTTGGGCTCTACTATTAGAAATTGTATAACCTCAGGCAAGCTACTGAACCATTCTGAATTTAGTTCCT
>NW_011490616.1:4465-5007 GCF_000754665.1 Bison bison bison | reverse complement strand
TCTGTATATTCTTGCCACCTCTTCTTAATATCTTCTGCTTCTGTTAGGTCCACACCATTTCTGTCCTTTTTCGAGCCCATCTTTGTATGAAATGTTCCCTTGGTATCTCTAATTTTCTTGAAGAGATCTCTAGTCTTTCCTTTCTGTTGTTTTCCTCTATTTCTTTGCACTGACCACAGAGGAAGGCTTTCTTCTCTCTCCTTGCTATTCTTTGGAACTCTGTATTCAAATGGGTATATCTTTCCTTTTTGCTTTTCTTTTCACAGCTATTTGTAAGACCTCCTCAGACAGCCAATTTGGTTTTTTGCATTTCTTTTTTTTTTAATAATATGTATATTTTATTTAACCTAATCCATCCAAATTATTGTTATTTCTCCATATAATTAAAATAAACATCATCTGTGAGACATTTGTACTAAGTTATTGAAATCTGGTATGCATGCCATACCTACAGCCAGGACTTCTCAATTCAGACTAGCCCCACTTAAATGTCCAGTGGATGGTGGCATCCATACAGGACAGTACAGTTATTTTTTTTTTTT
>NW_011490616.1:0-390 GCF_000754665.1 Bison bison bison | reverse complement strand
TATCAGTGCTACTCTCCCAGTTTATATCAAGGCTTTAAAGTACAATATCTTCCATGTCTGGCCAAGCTCAGATGTGGTAGAGGTCCTTTTATTTGTGACTTCATAAGGAATGTTAAACTCTGATTTTGTCCTGGGCATGGGAGCTCTTGCTCTTATTCTCATGGAGGCAGATATGTAGCGACCAGAGCTGAACACGAGGATTTGTGAAACTGGTCAGAACTGGGATGCTCCTGCCGTAGCTTGAGTGGAAGGTGGCATTCTTGTCAAGGAGCTGTTTGAGTTATGGTTTGGATCTTTTCTATTCACCATTGCAGGTCTACTTTCTGGCCTTTTTCCAACCTGCTCTGTCCCAGCAGGCTGATGTTTGTGGATTGCCTTTATAGGCTCTCT
>NW_011490615.1:16392-18269 GCF_000754665.1 Bison bison bison | reverse complement strand
ATTTGATGCTTTTGAACTGTGGTGTTGGAGAAGACTCTTGAGAGTCCTTTGAACTGCAAGGAGATCCTACCTGTCCATCCTAAAGGAGATCAGGCCTGAGTGTTCATTGGAAGGACTTATGTTGAAGCTGAAACTCCAATACTTTGGCCACCTGATGCGAGTAACTGACTCATTTGAAAAGACCCTGATGCTGGAAAAGATTGATGGCAGGAGGAAAAAGGGACAACAGAGGATGAGATGGTTGGATGGCATCTCCAAGTCAATGGAAATGAGTTTGGGTGAACTCCAGGAGTTGGTGATGGACAGGGAGGTCTGGCGTGCTACAGTTTATGGGGTTGCAAAGAGTTGGACATGACTGAACAATTGAACTGAACTGAATGGTCACTTTATTTTTAGTTTTTTAAGGAAGCTCCACTATGTTCTCCCTAGTGGTTATACCAATTTACATCTTCACCAACAGTGTATGAAAGGTCCCTTTTCTTTACACCCTCTCTAGCATTTAATTTTTATACATTTTTATGATGGCCGTTCTGACTGGTGTGTGGTGATACCTCATTGTAGTTTGATTTGCATTTCTTTAATAATTAGCGATGTTGAGCATCTTTTCTTGAGTTTGCTGCTCATCTGTATGTTTTCTTCAGAGAAATATCTATGTCTTCTGCCCATTTTTTGGATTGTTTTGTTTGTTTTTTGATATTGAGCTGCATGAGCTGTTTGTATACTTTGGAGATTAATCCTTGGTGTTTGCTTCCTTTACAAGTATTTTCTCCCATTATGTAAGTTGTTTTTTTGTTTTGTTTATGATTTCCTTTGCTGTGCAAACAATTTTTAGCTTAATTAGGTCCCCCACATTTTATTTTTCATTATTCTAGGAGTTGATCAACAAAGATATCGCTGTGATTTATGTTAAAGACTGTTACCGATGTTATCTTCTAAGAGTTTTATAGTTTCTGGTCTTACATTTAGGTCTTTAATCCATTTTGAGTTTCCCTTTGAACATGGTGTTAGGAAATCTTCTAATTTATTTCTTTTACACATACTGGTTCAGTTTTCCAAACACCACTTATTGAAGAAACTGTCTTCTCCATTGTATATTCTTGCCTCCGTTGTTATAGGTTAATTGGCCAAAGGTGCATGGGTTTATTTCTGGGCTTTCTATCCTGTTCCATTGATCCATATTTCTGTTTTTATGCCACTGATATACTGTTTTGACTACTATAATTTTGTAGTATAGTCTGAAGTCATTGAGCCTAATTCCTCCAGTTCCATTTTTATTTCTCAGGATTGCTTTGGTTATTTTGGGTCTTTTGTGTTTCTATACAAGTTTAAATTTTATTTGTTATAGTTTTGAGAAAAAATGTTCCTGGTGATTTGATATATATTCCGTTGAATCTGTAGATTGCCTTGTATCTGTAGATAGTCATTTTGACAATATTGATTCTTCCAATCCAAGAACACAGAATATATTTCTATCTGTTTATGTTATCTTCAGTTTCTTTCATCAACATCTCATAGCTTTGAGAGTACAGGTCTTTTGTATCCTTAGGTAGTTTTTATTCCTAAGTATTTTATTCTTTGGATGTGATGGTAAATGGTTAGTATAGATGATCCAAGATCTCAGAGAGAATGCAGGAGGCACAGATTGAGCAAGTACAAGAAATGTATATCAAAGAGCAAGAAGATTTACAGAACAAAGAAAGATGAACAATATGATAACTGAAATGAAATATATACTGGAAGAAATCAATAGAATAAACAAGGAAGAAGAACAAATAAGTGAGCTGGAAGATAGTTTGGTGGAAATCACTGCTATGGAACAGAATAAAGAAAAAAGAATGAAAAGAAATGAGGAGAGTCTCAGAGACCTCTGGGACAGT
>NW_011490615.1:15236-16292 GCF_000754665.1 Bison bison bison | reverse complement strand
CATATAGTATCAGCTGATTCTTTTTAGCAGAAACTGTATAGGCCAGAAGAGAGTGGCATGATATATTTAAAGTGATGAAAGGGAAAAACCTACAACCAAGAATACTCTACCCAGCAAGCCTCTCATTCAGATTCAAAGGAGAAATCACAAGCTTTACAGACAAGCAAAAGTAAGAGAATTCAGTACCACCAAAGCAGCTTTACAACAAATGCCAAAGAAATGTCTCTAGATGGAAAAGGAAAGGCCACAACTAGAAATAAGACAATTACAAATGGTAAGGCTAACAGGTAAGGCAAACATACAGTAAAGGTAGAAATCATTTATACACAAAGAAGATATCAAAACCAGCAATCATAAAAAGAGGAAGGAACATCTTAGCTTTATAACAATAAAATCTGAATTAATACCAGCTTTGATTCAATAATATACATCTACTGTTTTACACCTCCTTACCTCCCTTTATGTTGTTATCACAAATTACATTTTTATCCCTTGCATGTTTTTTAGCATAGTTTTGTAATTATTGTTTGGTACATTTTACTTTGAAATCATATAGGAAAATATAAAGAGTACCAACCAAATATGCTATGTTACTTTTATGTTTGACTGTGCAGCTATGTTTAGTATTATACTATTATATTTTTTCATATGTCTTTTTGTTTATGTCTAATGTCCTTTTGTGTAAGCCTTTGACATTTTTAAAGCAGGTCTGCTAGTGACAAACTCCTTCACTTAAGTTTATCTGATAATGTCTTAGTTTCTATTTTATTTATGAATGATAAATTTTAAAAAATAACCTGTCTGATAGTTCCAACTTGGGTGTTATCTTTGAATCACATTCTATCATTTGCATTATTTCTTGACAGAAGGTTGAATGTTTTCTATTTATGGGCATTGTTTTTAGGAATGGTAAACAAATATATAAATATCTTTTATTATCAGAAATGGACATTTCATTTTTTATCTAAAGCTGTTTGGTGGGATGTATAGGGGAATGGAATAGCTCAACCAGAATTCTGTCACCTCCACTAGCTTTGTTCGTAGTGATGCTTTCTA
>NW_011490615.1:14272-14728 GCF_000754665.1 Bison bison bison | reverse complement strand
CACTGAAGAAGGCTTTCTTATCTCTTCTTGCTATTCTTTGGAACTCTGCATTCAGATGTTTATATCTTTATTTTTCTCCTTTGCTTTTCGCTTCTCTTCTTTTCACAGCTACTTGTAAGGCCTCCCCAGACAGCCATTTTCTTTTTGCATTTCTTTTCCATGGGGATGGTCTTCATCCTTATCTCCTGTACAATGTCACGAACCTCATTCCATAATTCATCAGGCACTCTATCTATCAGATCTAGGCCCTTAAATCTATTTCTCACTTCCACTGTATAATCATATGAACAAAGCTAGTGGAGGTGATAGAATTCCAGTTGAGCTATTCCAAATCCTGAAAGATGATGCTGTGAAAGTGCTGCATTCAATATGCCAGCAAATTTGGAAAACTCAGCAGTGGCCACAGGACTGGAAAAGGTCAGTTTTCATTTCAATCCCAAAGAAAGGCAATGCCAA